>NC_092360.1:1809588-1956769 GCF_030848805.1 Temnothorax longispinosus | reverse complement strand
TATGAAAAATTTAATTCAGTCTTATTTCGTTTCATAAATTTCTCATATTAAAGCTTGGATTATTTAATAAGTTACTCATAAACATTTATTTATTATTTATTTAAAAAATTAACATTTATTTGTTATTTATTAACGTTTATTAACGTTCGTTATCGTAATATTTTGATATCTTCTATTGTGAATCAAAAATTGTCACTTCATTGATTAAAGAATTTCTAGATAAAACGAAAGCCTTATAGACTCTTGTATAGTAAATGTTAATTAAAATGGATAAAGTTAATTATATGACATACTGTATACTGATATACTGTATACTGTATACTGATTATATAAATAAATAACGATTTTCATATAATTTTCCCATTTCGATGTAATAAAAGCAGTTCAGAGTAACGCGCTATTTGTTGCCCGACATTCGCAGGAAGAGAACCAAAGCGCGCATAAATCGTGAGACAAAACGCTGCGATAGAAGATCGATTTGCTCGAGGTGAAATATTCCTTCCGGTGCGGATAACATTATCATTTATCACATTGAAACAACCGTGTCGCAGATGCACGTGTCCACGACATATGCAACGATATCCGGGAAAGAAGAAGTACACGATTTACATTTTGATTGCAGAAATCAAACGGAATGATTTATTCGCGTCTTTGCGGCATAACCGCTTTTAAAACCTTCTCACACAGCCGTGTATCCCAATAAAATGATCTACGAACAGTTCAACCGATCATAGTCGTAAAGCAAGATAAAACGCACCGATACGATAACTTCTAATTGCTTCATTAATCCGCAAAATGCTAATTGCATACGTAGCGCATATTCGTACTGCGATACTGCGCATTATCATAAATATAGTTCTGTTTTGTCCTTCTTCCTATTCCCCTAAATAAATCGTTCAAGGTTGAATGGGCATAAACCAGCAATATCGAGATTAAATTTGAAAATATAATTGGATTAAATGCTTATTGCAATAGAAGAAATAGTTTAAATTTAATGTTTTGTAAATTAATTTGTTTATACGAAAAGATCATAAGACTTCCACACTGCATAGAAATAAAATATTTAAAAATATTAATTGTTCCATATACTTGCGACATATTCACGCAAAAAATTAAAAAATAACCTTAATTTTTAAATGACATCTACATTTAACAAAATTAATAATAAAATCTTTAATAACGAGATCTAATTATGTCTCTCTTATGTTTCTTATTTTTTCATAAACTTATCTAATAATTTATGTTTGTGCTCACGCAAACTTTTTCTTATTCTGTTGTTATCGGTTCAAAGATAATAAATCGCACAAGATTCTAAATAAGAAACATACCTGCAGTAATTAATTATTCAGTCTGTTGATAACAGGTGAATCCGCAATATGCGAATCTCGTTTCTCGATCTTCAACAGCAATAACATGCGATTAAAACTATGGATTAAACTCACCTGCAACAGAAAACAGTTACAAGAAGATTATTTACTCAGCAATCATATACGCGTGATCAAAACATTATCTCTCTACGTCGTTTAATTAGCTTTGATAAGTCTTTCAATTTAATCAATCGTCGGCTTATTAAAATGCGCACAGACACACGCAATATACATATACATGTAATATATAACGATATAAAAAGGTGCGAAAAAAATTGGTTATTAGAACCAGCTCGAATTCAGTAGCAAAGTTTGAAACCACCTATCAAAATTCTCAGATTCCTGCTTTCTCTTAAATTATACATATCCTATCACATTACTTTAAATTGACATTAATAATTTAATTATTTTACTTATTACTATTTAAAAAATTCCTTTTGTATTGATAAGAAAACTAGCAAAACATTACAAGAGATACTGGTTCAACTGGAGGCCGAATATTTCTCATTCACCAATACTTATACTTGATACCATTAAAATAAACTTGAATTTTCAGTCGATAGAAGAAATCTCAGAAGGAACAAGTAGAAATGGAATATATATAAAACACAAAGTAAGCAGATCAGACTTTCTACCGAGCAGCCAGAAAATTAAAATAGGTTCCGTTCTATAGTGTATCTCAAATCGACTATATTAATATTTTGCCGAATGTCTGCATGCGTTTAAGAAAATTTTAATTATACATTCTGTGTTGTACATACACGTTCAATCTCTGTTTCTTTGTTGTAACTATTTAAATTGATATTAATATTTGCATAATTTTTGTCAGCATCTAGAGGGATTGTTTAACCAAGGTAAGTAATGGGTTTCTGGCCAAAGCTGCGAGTGTCACAGCGACTGCAATCGCGTAATATCCGTTCGACACCATCAGCGCAAGACTAGTTATACCTTCAAGTTACCAGCAACACTTTATTTTGGAATCAAACACGCCGCTTTGAGAAGGTAAATTAATATACTCTTGGAGTCTGTTGTCAATGCATTTAAATGTATAGAAAATATATTTGCCTTTAAATCGCTTAATACACAAATAGAGTAAATTACTTGAAAATTCCAATTTCTTTGCCAAATATTTTTTTCACACAGTTCTATGAGCATTGATATAACTTTTACAATTTGTCTGTTTATGTATAAGAATATATACTTATAAAAATTATATAATTTATATAGATAATTTTATATAATTTCTATAATAAAAAATCTTATACAACTGCATATAATGTATATAATGTATATAATGTATATGATTGTATATTATTGTCAATTATAAAAATATAAGAGTATAATAAATGTAAGGATGTGTTATTTTTAAACACGGCATATGTCTATCATACAACTATTAAGGAACATGATTCATTCAAGAATTATTTATATATTTCACAAACAAATTTTATTATTTTGCAGAAAATATCTTTCCAATCAAAATTAATAAAAATATCTTTTCAACCAAAATTAATAAAAATATCTTTCCAATCAAAAGTAATAAAAAGATATTTTCTTAAAACATGAATCATGTTTCTTATGTTTTTTATGGCTTATATGCGATAAAGGAATACATTCAAATAATATGTAAAGTCATTAATGTAAAGTCATTAATAATGAGAAATGTACAAATCTTAGAAAGGACTAAATATAGTAAATATTTAAGAAAATCTAAATTGTATTTAAATAAAAACCGATATTGTCTGCGATCATTTTCGCATATTGATCAGTTTTCATTGACAGTTCTTTAAATGATTCGTCGTAATATGTTTCCTCGGCCATTAAATCCATAACCGTGGAACATGAAGTCACCACTTCGTAACAAATTCGTTTGTAGATTTGTAATTCTCTATCGTCCTCAATTGTTGTACGAAATTTCTTACGAACGTCCTCTAAACACTCTACTCGCCGTTTATGTAGTTTTATTTGCTCATCTCTTTGTTCTTCAAAACCTGCTAAATATTTGTATGCATCCGAAATTTTAAGTGTTATCATTGCACACATTTTAATGTTAGAGTCTGCAGTGAAATATTCTTTCACTACTCTTTCAAGTAGGCTCCAAGTTTTTTCAAAAACCGATTTGGCATCAGTAAGATTTAATATACATGTTTCCGTGATCTCAATAGTTTCGTGTTTCAATTCTTTTTCCAGGGCAGGAAATATTGAATTTGGCAATTCGAATTTTATTTCTGATTCTGACATAGGATCTTGTATCTCAGAAGATTTGCTATCCTTATTCTGTGAGAATTTTTCCATCCAGAAACGTAAAAGAGAAACTCCATAGGAGCCCCAAGATATATCTCTAACGGCACGGGCATCCATATAATTTTTAGACAAGCAAAAACAATTTACTCTTTTTGCCGTTTCTGCCAAACTGATGGTTTCAATAAATTTGTGTATTACATAATCTGCAATGGCAATGTAATTTTTAGCTTTAACAAAATGACCGTTTGCTAGAAAGCATCTAGACAGATCAAATAAGGTTAAAGCCATATCAAGACATTTTTCATCAAATTTTATTTTATCAAATACCAATATGTCTCTCAGTCGTTTGTTTAACATGCTTTCCACATACAGTACAAATCCGTACATATCTTTCAAATACGGCCTCTTAAGATATTCAAGTCCTAAGCCCTGTAACGTTGTATGATGCAAAGTGTTCAAGATAATACAAGGATTTGATTCTTTTTCTTTAATACCAACAAAACTTGCTATGTGGATGGGATTAGTTTTACTCAATGTGTGTTCCAAATATAGTCTAAATGCCGCATGCAACAACACCACTTTGTGGGCTTTCTCAGAAACTAAACTCAATTGGTTAATTGCATTTATAGATGTCAATATAGCTTTACGGTCATTCCGTTTCCCTTTCAACAGTTCCAAACATCTTATAAAACATTCTATAGCGTGATTTAAATCGTCAAGTTCTGTAGAATGAGCATATTGTAAGCCTATGTTGCAATAAGTTGCCGCTAAAGCAACAATATCGTCAAATTTTTGATCCGTTAAAACTTCGATTACATTAGAATATAATAGATCCATTCTCTCCTTTATCGCTTTGATTCTTTTCTTTTCTTTGCTTTGATTTCTTTTCTTGGCTAGTGCAATGTCTTCATCCATGTACTTTATTTCAAATGACAAATGCAGAAGATCCAAAAATTTCTTACTAATTTTCATACTTGTAACGGGTTCGTCCGGTATCGTTTCTGTATAAAGTATAAACAGTAAGAATTAACGGTGAAAAATCATTACATGGACATTTATCTAATTAAATTGTTTATATATATACGTTACCGAGTTGAAGGATTGCACATTTTTCTTCCATTACTTGTCTGAGAAACGCGAACATTATTGCCCGATATTGATACAAAGACAACTTCCAGTATAAATTCATAAACTTGTGTTCCGACTTGCAAACGTTCTCTAATCCTAAATGGGAGATTTCCGCATACACGTGCTATGAATAAAAATTGGAGGGGGTTCACACCGATATATCCAATTGAAAGTTATATTTTATAGGGATAACATTTCTCTTTATCTAGGGTCCCTAGCGCGTTCTCCTATAAGATATCGAATTGCGGACAAGTTTTCCACAAAAGAGGCATAAGATCCTACCCAATGATCGAAAGTGTCAAACTTATTTATTTATTTGTCGAATGGTCTTTTAAAAGAGCTCGTTAAAATAAACATCCTTTTTATTGTGAATTCTGAAAATTTATAATAAAGACGTAATATTACAATTATAAAAAATAACTAAAGGAAATTTTATAATAAGATTAGATTTATATAAATTAACTTACTTGTTAATATAACTTCGTGTTTATATTAAAAAATTATTGTATTTGTTACATTAACTATTTCAGAAAACGAAACATTACATTTACCTTATACATATATGAATATAATGTATATAAGTATATGTTATATAGGTATATATAACTATGTATATCAATTTATCGACACGTGAATTGCTAGACACATACTATACTTCTAACTTTCAGGCAGAATTTTTTTGGGTCAAGAGCAAGAAACAATACCAAATAATACAACATGATACATATTTAAAATCATGAGAGAACGTATAATAAACGTCATTCCGATCTTTTCGGCCCGATTATTCGAAGCACTACACCTAATTAAAATTTTAATTTACACTGATCTCTTCGAGATTATTTTCTTTCGACTGTCGCAGATAATATCACATTCGTGAAAAGAATAAATCACGCAAACGCATCAGTGTACAAGCTCGCAAAATTTGTAAAAAATTTCGCTTCCGCTGATACAACCGATGCTACCAAGTAAAAGATTAGTAGCATTAATTAATTATTCAATAATTTCGGCAAAAATGGCCGACTGGGCGTGGCCAATCGATGGATGAGGTCATTACCTCGAAAAAATCCATCCCTGCAAATTTACACAACACTCCACGCTTCGATTCACGTGATGTGATGAGGATTCCTTGCCTTTCAAAATATGCGCATGAAAAACAAGAGGGCATATAATCAAAGTTTGTGTAATATGATTGATGTAATAATGTATAATTGTAAATTTTTAATAAAATTGTTCCTTAACAATTGTTATAGACATTCCTATAGGCTTTAATTAAGATTAATTGAAATTTTATGTACGTAGATTCTCTGCCTTAGAGCTAACCCAAGGAGAATTACTTGAAAATTTCAGTTAATTTGAACGAATAACAATATACAACACATTAGGTATAGTATATATGGCAATAATCAATCTGCTCTACGCATATACCACCACCATCTTTCATTGAACGGTACAGCGTGGATATAATATTGCCTTATCTGGCTTTTGAATGCTCGACATAAGTTTTGTATAAGTGCATTTGGATGTATCGGATTGTCGTAATTGCGTGTGATTGTCACGTGTAATGTACGTGTACGTGTGACGATACGTATAATATTTATACTCTAAACCTTACACGATACAGCAAATGAAAATTCCTGAATAAATGCAGTATTACAGAAGATAAGTTCGGCGGGAAGTCACAATTATATATATGCAGTCATACTTGCGAGGTATCGAGTTTCATTAGCTACTTTCCACTACATAAGATGGCTGATATAATTGGCATCGTAATTTGACCGACACATACGTTCCTCGTAAATTTTAAGGCATTTTAAGCGAACGAGAGTAGTACCGTTATACAGTACCGCCAAGTAAGATTCATTTACAGTTATTTGTCTCGTATACCTACATATTTTCGTACAATCGGATAATTTCCCTCAATAATCTTTCACGTGTATTAAAATTCTTTAATTATAATATAACATGTATAATTGATTAAATATATAATCAATTATAAATGTAGAATAATTTCGCAAATTTTGATTTTCTTCATACTTGTTTTGCTTTAGCGCAATATGTACTTTTCTTATTTGTTTATGCATTTATCCTTTTATTTATCTTAATCGAAAGCTATCAAAATTAAAACACATAAAAATAAAAAAACTTAAAAAAAAAGACTAAATATAATATATTCAAATATATATCGCAGAAATTGGGCTTTTTTAAAGTGACGATACAAAATGATCATAACAAGAAACGAGGTTTATATCGTGGAACGGGATAATATTCGCCTTTCCATTTGTTATGGGAAAATTCATCAGTATTCCCGCCCGCGCGAACCATCATACAATTTCGCCGATTGGATCACGGCTCTCACGACGTTCACGCGAGTATACGAGTACTTACATACCGCCTGCAAGGAAAGGTATGCCATGAAATCGCGGATTACCGGTGCCGCGATACACCTACCGCATTGCAATATCAGCTAGAGAACTCGGGTTCTAACGATGATTTACAGTCGACTTAAGTGTCGATGTGAGGTGTATTTCGGTGGAAACGCCGTTTCCCTACGGCAGCACGCCTCCTCGACTCTGTCGCATCTCGAATAGATCTCCCTCGCGGAACGTGTTCTCGCATGCAGTCTCCTTCGCGCGAAGACGCGATCTCGCGAGGCTCCGCCTGGCATGCGTAAATATTTATACGCGAAGGTGCGTCGATCAGGGTATCTAGCCGTGTATAACGAGACGCCGCATGCTGCGTCGCGCACGCAACGCACGCTGCACGTGCACACCACGCGAGCACGCGGCGCGCACCTAATACGTATGCGACTAAATTATTTTACAGCTCGTAAAGCCCGAGCAAAGAATACATCGTTGCTAACGAGAGGGCCGCATCTATCAAGATAATAAGGATTACGATCTCTCCGTCGAGAGATTGTAACGTGCTCCTCGAGCGTACGAAGGCGCGGCGCGACTCGACTCGACGCGGTGGTGAAAGACCGCGAAGGAGGCAGCCATTGGAAAAGATTAGTCTACTTAGCTCGTTACGTTTTTCCCCTTGTCCCCGCGGCATTAACGGCTCGCCGCCGCGCCGGTTGTAAGTAAGCGATTGTTCCACATGATGGGAAACTGCGAGTTTTTCCCTCGCGCGAGGAGGATAATAATGGCCCAGCAATTCCTCTTTCACCATTGCTTTCATCTAGTGATTCCTTCAGCAATTAAGAACTTAATTGTATTGCATATATTCTTAGATTTTAGATTATACCATGTTATGGCTTGCGGAAAAACAAGGTCTTTCCCCTATCATAAAGTTCTTCTACATATTGCAATCATATATAATATTAATAAAATTAAAAAATATATATATATGTATATTTCTAACCACCTTCATTCGTCTTATACTTTTAACGAAAGAATAGCCATTAAATTTAGAACATTTAATTTAAAAACAATATATATCTCTCGCATATATGTATAGCTCAAATCCTTTTTTGATTGAAAACAAGTGTCTCAATGGTGTTCGGGTAAAACTCACCTGTAAATTCTGCCGCGATTTTAATCGGATAAATTAATACACGCATCGTTTCCTCTTCGTCACGACTGCGCGTCGTCTCATTATGCGCCACGATGTGCCAAACGAGGCGCGCTCGTATCAATCTGATACATCCTAATGCACTTACGCGAAACCTATGATTAAGTCGAATTGGGTATCAACGTGGCGCAGGGGAAAACAAAGGACACACCGACACACTGTCGGCGAGTATACCGCATACGTGTATCACACGTCCTCCCGGCATCGTCATCGATCATCCCGACGTCACGGTAGGGTGCGTTTCGCCGTAGCTGTATCAACGGGCGATCGCATGGTTCTTTCTCATTTTTTGCCAGCTAACCATGCCATAACCCCGCCACCCCCGTCCCGACCCTCCCGGAGCCCCTCCTTACTCGTTCCTCCCTCGTGCGGCTCCCACCGCCGAACTTCCGCTTACAGGCGACTTCCGGTTGGAGGGTTGAGTGTACCGCGTATCGCGGCCGTCACTTCCGGCTGGTCGGGACCGAACGAGGTTGTCATGGAGACCCACGGTCGAGTCTCCACCCTCGGACACACCCCCGGCAGCATGGCCGACACAACTTACCCTTCTCTTCGCCTGCATGCTCTCTCGACAAGGGCGTCGACCATCTCGCTCGAGGATTTCGCAAAGGCCACCCAAGATGGGTGGGTGGGTGGGTGGGAGAGCTCACGATACGGAGGGAAACCCCATGGGTCTCCGCTGTATATCGTGAAAGGACCCTCGACCCTCCGAGTGCCACTCATCCTATACCATACACAATGCACATGGGACTTGTGATGCGTATCGGTGTGCGAGCGCGCACATGCGCGCCGCAATTCTCGATTCTCGTGATCCTCTTTGTGATCGACGCCGGATTGTACGTACGGTATGCATACAAGAGATATTGGATTAAACTCTGCGATATATTCGAGGACGTACGCGAGGCAAAAGCGTGACTTTCAACATGACTAAAATTCCGTTGATCTCCGTGATGAATTTTATCATTATATCGTTCTGATGCCGCTCCTATTTGACACAAACAGCGTCGAGAGCTCTCGCTGATTCGCTTTCAACTAGAAATTAATGTCGCTTTTATTCATTATTCATGCATCTTAGCTATTTTTATTATCGCATTTATGAGAAACGTTTTATTTATCTCAAATTTTTGTTTTATTTACTGCTGTAGAACAAAATAAATAGAATTAAATTTCAATTAAAATGTGCTACTTTCAACACATTGATTGTCTTCATCTTCATCGTGGTAACATTTCACATTGTTTTTGCTTTTGTTATATTTTTAATAATAAATTAATAGAAAAGTAGTCCCTATAAATAACAACAATCGACTCCGTTTTTTTAATTAACAACAATCAATTTATATGTGGACTGTTTATATTTATTTTAAAATAAATAAATTTTTGCAAATTTGTCAAACACAATATTCTAAAGTATTGCCGCCTTAGTTTCGCATATATCTCGTATCGCAACCAATTTGTAGCGAGAAATTCACGACTGTGAAACAGACCTACTCACTCAGTTGATTCAATCCGTGCATGAAAAAAGAGAAATAGAACAAGAGAAAGAGAAAGACGCTGACGTCGGCATCGATCTGTTCAAATCCCCATAGAAATTAACTCGAGAACACTCGACTGCCCCTTTCACCGTTCCAGACACGAGCACTCGTTAAAGCATTAATTAGCGATAATCGAAGCCGTGCGCGATTCAACTGACGCGGAACGCAGAAATTTGCCCGGCAAGCATGCAAGTTGCGTGAATTTCTCCCTATTAGGAAACGATGGAGAAAAACAAATGATAAGAATTCAGTCGTTCTATCGATGAAGCCATTGTTACGAGCCGCGCGCGTGCGCGGAGAGTAATGCACACTTAATTATCTCTGTAGAGTACCTAAAAACTTTATCATCGCTTTTGCTTACTTTCGCCCGCGTCAATAAACATAATCCGAGGGACTCTCCCTGGTGAATGGTAATTTTAAGAGTAAGAAATGTATGCCAGAGATTTTTGATTACCAAAAGATTCGCTCAAGCATGCGAAAATTGGTGGGTTCAAATATTTCCGTAAAACCGATTTCAAGCATCTGCTCTTCAAGTTATCATTTCCATATAATTATATATATTACACACACACACACAGTCACGATACAATATATTAATATCTATACATGATTATAGTTAAGTCATTAATTTTTAAATCCATTTTTAACGGCTGTGCATACATGAGTTATGTTTAGTGATGATGTTACCGACAAAATCGTGTTTAAATACTTAGTTGTCAACTCTGCGGTGTTAACAATTTTTACACCGTAAACAATTTGTCATCAATGATTTTATACTTCATAAATGATTTTATGATGATCTAAACATTTCTTTATGAGCGTAGTTACTACGTAACATTTTTAATGTGAATACTTATGCTGAAGATTACTCATAATGGAATTATTTACATTAGGCATTTACAACATTTTTATGATGTAAATATTATATTAAACTCAAATAAATTGGACCATTAAAAATTATTATTAATAACAAATTATATATCATTAAAAGTAAATTATGGTATATGATACTAAATAATGTCTAAACTATTATTATTGAAAATTATAATCAAAATTATAAAAGTTGCCATATTTAAAACACAAATACACGCTTTTGCAACTTTTTATTTTAAATATTTTATCTACATTGTAATTTCAATTTTGCTTCCAAATTTAGCGTCTCGAAAACTGCTTCGTTATACATATATCATATTTTACTTTTTATTATTGCAGAGAAATAGAGAAAGACAAGCAAACGTTTGCGTCAAAATCGCTCAAAAATAAATTTACAACTTTTCATAAACAATAATTAGCAAAGTAGTACGTATATAATCAAATTATAGAGCATATGAAACATATACTATCCATGCTACTACCACAATTCTGAAAATGCAATTGTCGAATTAGTGAATGTCTCGTAAACTTTAATTTCACACTCGTAAGACTCGTTTAATTTCAGTTATCATGTCCGCTGCTAAAATGACAGAAATGTTGTTACAGTATGTGGAAATTATTCGTTATGGTCACGCAAACGACATTATATTAATTGTACAGCAAACTCACATCCCTATGGATTGCATGTGAAATACACAATTTTAATGGCATTCATATATGAATGCCATTACGCCAGTACGCGTATACGCGTAATAGGATGTTTGAATTTCCATAAACAATTTAATACATTTCAGTTAATCTTATGTGTGCGGCGTTTATTTGCCTTTTAACAGCATTGCATATTATATCGTATTGCTTGTACAAATTTAAAGAAATATTACACGCACATTTTAGCTATAAATTAAATTTAAATATTGCATACTTTTTAATTTAATTTCACTGTTTTTAAATTTGTAGAATATCTGTTAATTTTTCTATATTATTTTCGTTTTTTATAACAATGATTTTTATTCAATTATAATACTAGATGTGTATTTCATTTTTGATGGATTAGAACAAAAATAATGCATCAATTCATATTAAAATTCAAGATATTTTTGTTTGAAACTCTTGTTTATTGAAAATTATGTTTCAGTTGGAACATTTTCTTAAAAATATAATTCAAAAGTTATATATATATATTCTCAAAAATTTTACAGAAATTGAAGCAATTAATATTTAAAAAGACCGAAAATTGCAGAAGTAATATTCAAAAACCTTCTCGAAAAACTTAATTGAAATTAAAGCGATATTTAATTTCATACTTGCAAAAAACCTCATAACATTAAAAAAAAGTCGTCTGTGCTCGTTCTCGACTGTACAAGTATTCGCGCATGGGATAATGGCGGCGACGTCAATTACACGCAGACAGGAGGAAGTGGGGAAAAAGGTCCGACATCTTCAGTCCCGAAATCCCCAGCCGAATCGCAGCCCCGGTGCGGCGCCCTTCAAATTCATCAGAGCGCGACGTGTCATTCGCCCACGAAGGCTTCGAGTGCCCGGGCCGGGCCGGGCGTCGTCACCGCAGCCGTCACCGACGTCGCCGCCCGCATCGAGCCAGCCATCCGCACAACGGGAAGGAAGGCGAAAATCCGGCGACAAAAGGTCGTCGCGGTCCAAGCGTGCTCGAGAGAGCTCCTCTGATCTATCTCGAGCCGCGATAGCGAAGAAAAAGAAAAAAAAGAAGGGCGAAAGAGGGACGAATAGGTTGAACGAAATTCGGGCGTCGGCGTCGCGCCGTTCTCAAGTGGAGAACGTCGAGCCAGAGGAAAAAAAAATCTATACCGATGTCGTTGGCGCCCGGAGGCGGGGCCAAGTATATGTACCATGCGGAGAGGGTGCCGACGACTCCCTTTACAGCGACGCACAGGGGCGCAAATGATAATTCGTCGGCATAGCAACGCCCGTCCTATCGCCCGTCTCGATGCTCTATGCATGGATATTCTCGTTCCTTTCTCTCACCCCCTGCCCATGCCCCGGTCCTCTCCAACCCCCTTTCAAACGATCCTCGCCGGATCCCTCGCCGTCCTCCCTCCCCAGTCGACGCTTCGAAGCCGAACGAATGGCGCTCGTGAAATCGTGTTTTCTTCCTTTTGAAGATCTCCGACCGGGTGCACTTGCCACCCTCGAGGCCGACAGGGAAAACTCGACGATGCGAGGGTAGGTAGGATGGAAACGTATTA
The DNA here is from genome assembly GCF_030848805.1 of Temnothorax longispinosus. NCBI lineage: Eukaryota > Metazoa > Arthropoda > Insecta > Hymenoptera > Formicidae > Temnothorax > Temnothorax longispinosus. The sequence continues at coordinate 1,943,833 of NC_092360.1, read as the reverse complement.
GGAAAGCCTGGCCTGGTCTGTTGCCACGGCAACAGCCTGGGAGGTTCGTTGAGGAGGATTGGGTCGATCCTGCCCTCGGTGCTAGACAGAAGCAGCCGAATAACCTTGAAATATGCCTCCCTCTCGGATATATATAGCTTTTGCTCGCGATACAATAGTGGAAAGTGGTGTGGCGCGAAGGGTGCAATATCGACTGTGAACGCACTTGGGTGAACTCGTTACTAAGGACGATCATTAAATATTATACGGTTCAGGGCTTGAAAACTCCATTGAAAGCATGCTGTTGGATGTTGGAAACATCCTTATCTCGTCGAGAGAAATATTTTTATCTCACATAATAATTCTTGCATAATCAACTCAAACAGTATAGATATTTAATGAAATTCGTAAGAATTGTAAAATTTTTTAAATTGTTAACTTCTTAAAAAGAGGTCACCACCCATTTCAATTTTAAAAAGACAACCTTTGATGTGCATAAGTAAATATAAAGAGAAGATATAATATTGCTTTTTCTGTGAGTAAAAGGAGAACATTACATAGCACGTAAAAAATTTTTAATTAACTTCTGTTTGATCTATATAGTACTTCTATAGATCTATAGAAGTAAAATTAGAGAATAAATGATGTCATGATTTCTTGAGTATAAAGATGAAAAAAAAGAAATTAATAACATAAGTCTATAAAAAAAGAAATCGCAATTTAATCTCAAATCTCAATTTAAATTATTTTAGTAAAAACACGAGAAAAGAAAATGTTCGCTATATTGAATATAATAAAAACAAACAAACAAAAAAATGATTTATTTCCGCATGTCTTACTCCATGTATAAGGAAAAAGAAAAAGAAAGAAAATAAAGAGATAAGACTGCACACAATGAAAAAAAAATGACGATGGGGGAAGCAGGCTGCACGAACGAACATTTTGCGATACACCATCGGGATCCTGTAACGAGTTGTCCCCGTAATAATAACCTGCCCGTTGAACGATGTAGATCGTAGACGATCACGAGACTGACGCTACTTTGATAGGCAATTTGTCGCGATCGCCGGATCTCGATTAATATTCAAGTTCCGCTGCCTGCTGGCGTCTCTCACGCGGTGACAGCTAAATGCAGCCTGCACGCACGACGTGTGTGCGGGGCATAATTATTTTTAATTAAAAGCATCTCTTCTCTTTTTCCAGTGTCGATACGTTCACGCGATTATATCTGATTTCCTTTCGAACGTCGGACAGAGCGTCACGTCCGCGTCGGGCAGGTCGTAGCTTAAATCGCCAACTTAACAAGGCGAATATATAAACCCATCATTCTTCGACTGCCATCGAAAAATGGCAACATTTCTCATTGAACTTGTAATTTGCGTTAATTAAATCTATGCTACTTGTAAATGCATTAATTTTTTTAATGCAACTTAGAGAGAGATCCTGTTGATTACTGAATATTATAGATAACGATATGATGTCAAAAGTAAAGTAACATAAAAATTAATATTTTTATCTTTATAACTTTCATCTCTTTTACACATACACAAACAATTTCTATATCATTTTTTTAATCTTATCTCATATTTTATAGACGAGAGGTAACTCTCAAGAGATAAACAAACTATTTACCTAATTTACATATCAAAACAGAAAAATATTTTATAGTTTGCATTTTATTTTTTTAATAAAAGAATTAAAAAAGAAATATTTAATTTTATTTTTTATTTTATTATTAGATATATTTATGAAATTTTAGTAGTAGATATTTTAGTATTTTTTAATTATATGTATATATATAAAATATAATAATAATAAGTGAGACATATATAATAAGCAATAGAAAGAGATGTGTACGTCGAATAAAATTAAGAAAAGCATGCCCTTCATTGACTTAGCTGATAGATAGATCAATTAAGATATCAGCAATATGCAATCAAGATAACGTCTTGTCCATGATTATCGCAATTAGTTTTTGATGAGAAATACGATATCAACTTATGCAAACATTATTATGTAAATCGATAAAGACATAATTGGCAGTTAAAATAGTTAAAAAGCGAAAAACAAGATCTATATTTTAAATTATTAAATTCCAAAGTTATTTGAACAAAATTATTTCTAGTCATTCTAGACAAGGACCATTTTATGACTTATCGACCTCACAAACGTCTCGACATGCTAATTAACCTGACTTGAGCAATGCTTTTGCCCTTCGGTCAAAAGTATAAATCGTGTGAATGCTATTTCGCCAGCTCGCTGAGATAAAAAGTAACTACGACACTAATTCGGAAAATAAATCGTTCATCACGATATAATGATAACTAACAACCAACCGGACTCTGACTTTCAGTATTTATGGCTATGAGTTTCTATTAGAATGTCAATACTCTACGTGCGAGTAATATCGAGCACTACATTCAATGAAATGACCGGTTTACAAGACGACTAAAATTTTTTGCGATCAAACATGCCTATAAATATATCTCACAAAATCGAACGAAAACGACATTACTTAAATTAATTTTATGCGAAAATAGTAATAAGGAAATCCTTAATCGCGAATATCAGCTGCCGATCGGTGCATTCGGTTTATATATTCGCTGTATTTAATTTTTTGAAAGTTTATTTAATGGAATAATTCTTTAAAATATTATTGAATTTTCTTTTTAACGCAAACAGAATCAAATATTAGAAACGAGAATATTAAGAATAATAATTATACTAAGATTTTTATCCGAAAAATCACAGTTCATTTTACTGATTCGTAAAAAATAATTATTCAAAATTGCACTATGTTCAAAACCCATCACACTATTTGTATCGTAACAAAAACATGTGTAATATTCGATACATATATCATTAATCATTATATTGTTACAATTAACATTATATTGAAAAATGTATTAATTCGAATCTCTGCTTTCACAAATGTAAAAATAAAAGTTTCAACCAATTTGTTACAGTAAAAAATTGATACGCAAAAATAATGCAATATTAAAGTACATATACGGCCTCCATGACGAACGATAATCTCATACTATAATAAGAAGTTACGATTCGATATCGCAATCTTGGTAGAATTATCGAATTGCAAAAAAATTTTGCATTACTTTATTATTTTCCATTCCTACACTGTGCAAAGGGAACATCAATAACTTTGCCATCATGTGACTTGTCAGATAAGTAACCAAAGTAGTAATTTAATAATTTCCACTTCGTCCTTCTAGGTACTTAATGATTAACCTTTTCTCGACCAAGAGTTTTTTCAGGAGTTTTTTCATAAGTTGTATCAGTGCCACTCTAACGCTTCCGTGAACTACACGCCACACATGAAAATGCACATAAAATGCACGAAAAGATGACAGAAATAGTTTCGTATAAAGGATAAGCACTTTATTAAAAAATAAAATTTTATTTTTAATCTGTGTAAAGAAAAGATAAAAGAACACATATTTCAGAAAAATAATTTTACTTTAAAATAAAAGTAATAATGTTAATTAATATCCTATTTTAAAAAGTAGCTATTTAATATTGACAAATAGCATTCATGCCCATATCCTATTTTAATTTTTATATTTATATATATGTATAAACCATCACTCCTTTTTTTGCTAATATTCATACTATCAAGATTCAAATTCGAAAAATTGTATATTGAACTACCTACATATTTGAGCAAACGGCGGGTCGCTTTTTATAGAAGTTTCAAGTGATTTCTAAATTGATATCTTTTCCTGAAGGATCTCTCCTAAATTACCGCTTGGACCAACTTAGGTAGAAAATTTTCATTTTGTTTTCACAAATGTGACATTTTGCCCTTGAATCTATCTTCCGAATCGCACGAACTAGCCAACAATAATCGAATGAGCAGTATCGCGCCACTCCCAGCGGATTACGTGAGCGAGGCAGCCACATGCATTTCGATCCGTTGATGTATTACGTGTACCTGTACATACACCTACAAATGACCAGGCTCTGGACCAGTCAAGCCGGTCTGCCGCTCGGTTCCTGGTTCCTGATTCCCGGTTCCTGTGCCTCTCGCCCCCTTCGTGCAAAACTTTCAAGGCAATCCTCTTCGAAGCGGTATGCGGCTCCGGTCAATCCACCATAATTTCACAACAAAGAAAAGCAAAACTTGCAGTTTTTTCGTAATTAATTGAGAAAACATCCCTTTTAGAACATTGGGTAATAAGAATTCGAAGAAAATAACGTTAGTTAAGAACGTCCAAATATTAAATAATTATCTAGATGTAGACTGATTTAATCGAGTTTGTTTGATTTAGTTGTTATATGTAGATTATGATCTTCATCATCGCTATTTTAATGAAAAAATTACGATACATTGTACAATGAATTGACATCATTCATTTGGCATTCTTAAGTATAGATATCTACATTAGATTAATTCTTTCCTAATAGTGAGAACAATGATATTATATATCATTGATTTATTTAAAAATGTAAGAACAATACAAAATAAAATTTATTTTTTATTAATTGTGTAATTAATTGTAATTTGCAGTCAGTTATATGGGATAATTGTAAATTACTTAGGGCTACTTCGACCAAACTCCGATTAACTTAATCGTTGATTAGTCCATTGGAAATGATCAATCGCATTATTTGCTCATTAAATAGATTGACAAATAATGCGATTGGTCATTTCCAATGGACTAATCAACGATTAAGTTAATCGGAGTTTGATCGAAGTGACCCTTCATATTCATAAGTTAATGACAGTTGATATAAGTATCAAATTAAAAGTTAACGTCGAGTCAGAGACATTACATAAGAAACCGCGTATATGTCGCATACTTCTTTGATCATAGAGGTTAACATTAACATCAACTACAATCACTGCAATGTCCATCCACTGGGATGTGGACGAAATGACCAAAAGATCGGTTTGATTTATTATATACAGACACGGATCGAACGAAACGATGCACCATTTACGCTTCGATCGGCGAGTGTTTTGCGCCGTTCGAGAAAAAAGGAGGTGGAAGAACCTGTCATGCCACTCGAGCCCGGAAAGGAAAAAGAAAAGCATGCAGCCGATGTCGTTACCGAACGGAAATGAGGAACGATTCGAGAATGGTCTGGCCAACGCGCCGCAGAATATGTATGTCTAACAAGGAGGAGGGAAGCCCCCCGTGAGCCCCCGTCCGATGATTGCGTACGTCCGATGATGGATCCACACGCGTAGCACCATCGGCGATTACATGCAAAAGAGGGTAAGGAAAATCCTCTCTGTTTCGGTTTCTAGGATAAGGCCACCGATCTGCACTGCCCACCTACAGCTCTCGTATAATGATATCGATAACGACGTCGAGTATGCGACTAAAAAGCGCGCCAGCCACGAGAACACGTCTACCACAGACGGGACGGAGGGGCAGCTGCTGATTACACTCATCGGGCGATGGATCGGTTCTCTCGGGAAGTTATATGGCAAATAGAAGTGAACCACGGCATGGAGCTATTCCCGGGCCACCTACCGCTCAGCGTAATAATATTGACAGCGATCGGCAGCAGTGTAAGTAAGCAAACAAACTACGTTCGCTAGCCACCTAAAGCGCCACGGAAACTAGAATCGAAGTGAAAAAGCTATTATCTGTACTAACAGTGATCATTAGCGGCATAGTCGATTTATCGGAACAAAAAATACTTCGGGGCGCGCGTAGAAGTAAACTTATTCTTTAAGAAACATTCAATTTAAATTATTGTTACTTATTACAATATATATACGATTTTACTTTGTAATTTATTTAAAATTCAAAGCAAAAATTTAAAAATAAAAGTATAGCTGCATTTAGAGATACAGCTGATGGCCGACGGACTTACATATTTTAGGCCTACAGAATATCCGTAGTTGGTACTCATCAAGAAACAGATAATTAAAAGCAGTTTTTTCAAATTAATTTTGTTTTTATATTTTTTATTAGATTTTATTGACTGTTTAACACTTATGAATATACCATCTCAATTAATATTGTTATTTTGTATCAGTTTTTTGTACATACTACTGATATTATAAATATAAGTTAGAGTTTTTTACTAAATATATAAACAATAAAATTATTCCAAGTTAAATTAAAGTGTAAAAAAATATTCTATATCTTTTATATCATAAAATGTCAATGCAACAGATTAACCAATATTTTACTTGTTCCAGTAATAATCACGCAGATTTAATCAATCATTATATAATAGTAAAATATATTCATGATAGCATTACATAATAGTACTTAAAATATCCAATACATATAAAGTACTAAATACATTATTGATTTTCAATTACACGTGTTGCATAAATACGAGTTGCACCGCGTGCACGTAACTCGTATCAAATATTTAATAAATTGCGAATTGCGTGTTGTTAAGGAGGAAAAAAAAGATTGTCGTCAAAGATATTTACTCTGTCTCGTTTGTGTAACTATATTTCAGCGAATTTCCAGTCTACGTTCCACGAGATAAGCTAGACGATAATGACGAACAATATGCAGTTACGCTATTATAAAGGTTAAATTATTGCGATGTCTATAGCGTTATCATTCTGTATCGTGTTATCTATTACGCTATCGTGAGCAACGCAGGTTGGCGGGTCTTTTGCTAAATCGGCCCATTATCCAATAGAAATTGTTATCGCGGCCGTTGTGCGGTCTGGCGCGAGAGCAATTTTGCCGGGAGAATATGAAAAACATTTCCAAGTGCGACAAACATGACATAAGAACAAGCAACACGATCGCTCATTTACTTTTATCTTCATCTGTAAATTCCGACGGCATAATAATTTTTAACAGCACCAAACCTATAATATTTTCAAGTTCGTGCATCGAGTTATCTCTCGATAAAAAAAAAATACGCTCTAATTTTACAATCCGCCGAATGATCATCTATCTTAACTCCTTCGATCATGATGGTGATTCAATTATATCTTTTAAAAAATTCTTACGCTTGATACGTCCCTAATTCTCCCTATAGCGCAAATAATCGATGTAAAACTTTGTAACCGACAGATATCCGATAGATATCTGACTGTTCTCGAAATGAAGATCGTTCCCACCATCTTGACAGTCCTCCGTTAAATTAGCTGTCGCGTCTGAGAAGTTACATTGTTAAATCGAGAGGATGGTTCGGGAATAAAGTGCGATTAATTAGCACGATATATCGTCAAATTATACGTTACCGCAATAGCGACTTATCTCTATTATATATTTCACGACAGACACAACGGCAGGTACCAACACCTATGATCGCCAAAGCCAAAAGTGTGCCCTCTTATTATAAAGTAGCTCCACTTATCTCGATTACGCGGTTCTCTTTTTAATCGAGCACCAACCGATCGATCGGCACGTAGAAATCGAATCAGAGTACACCTTGCAATTCGGGAGCTGGCCATCAGCTTCTCGCGCCGTAATGATATGTTTAATTAATGACATATAGATTAATGAAAGCGCTGCTCAAGCCCGCGCTTTCAAGATTACTGATTTACGATTACAGTCATTCCATGGATTTTTGACATATTTATTTTGTGTAATCACCCTTAATGAGGGGAGCTCGCGTATAATACAAGTTAATCTTTATATAGTCACACGAAAAATTTACGAATGTCTCTTTAGTTCTTCTATAGTTTCAGTTTCCATTCAACGATTTGCAACTAACAACTGCATAAAATATTGAAATGTACAAGATCCTTCATAAAAATAGCAGTAAATGGTGGTCCGTATCTTCGTTGCTAGCACTACGAAAAGATTCGCATTATGGATCGCATTATTTTGCAATCACATAAACGCAATGTCTTCGTACAGAAAAAAATTATCGTTCTATTTTGCACTATACAACCGGATAAAATCGCGAACACGTAGCGATTTCTCTCAACTGGAAAAGGTTCTTCGGCGAGAAGTTCTGAGAGCCGAGCGTTCAACGAAACGCTCGGCGAAGGACTCGGCGAAAGACTCGGTGAAAGAATGCAACAATGTCGACCGGATGGTTTGCACGTGACAGCGGCACGACAATCCGAATAAGGAAGTTTCTTAACGGCGCGTACGTGTCGACGTACGCTCACGTACGGTCCGTGCCGCTAAAGTATCAGAATCCTCACGTGTGCGATATCCGATTCAAATATGCCCAGCCCATTCAAATTTCAAGTGATATTCCGTACGTAAACCGATAAAGTTAGTTATCAAGTTATTGACTAACTAAAATTTTGATAATATTACTGATTGGATTAATTTTTTTATTGTGTTGTAATAAGTATTTTTCTGATACATCACACTATTACATGTCTCTTATTGAGTAATAGATACGGTCGTCATCAGCAATGGCAGCAAAGCATTTTCAATCTGTATGATAGTATTTAATCTTGCTGTTATATACTTTTACTAATTTTAGATAAATACTAGTAAAGATTAGAGAATATAGTCTTGAAATAAAATAACTGTTCCGAATGGGAGAAAAATGCATCAGCAGTAGAATGAAAAGGAACTTCCAGCATCACATAAATTTTGAGAATATATAGATTATAAAAATTGAAAATGAGTAAAATTTAAACTTTACTTGTACTAACTTAAGTGCTGAACAATGCTTTTTTTTTTGCTCCAATGTGTAAAGTGATCTTCCCGCTGATGCACCCTCATTCCGTTCTATGGTACTCCCGTGCAGCACATTCAATAAGCGAGTGATATGAATCATAAATTATGAAAAGTGTCCGCCTTCGTGTGTTACTGAATCTATCAACGTAGAATGAATAACGAGTGTAGGAGCACCACAAGTTTTCATATTCATCATGAAACGCGCCGCGGGTAAGGTACTCGGGAGTTTCTCAGAATATCTATTTCTATTAGAGATTCTTGTTAGCAAGCAAGAAACACGCATCACACGCGCGCGGCCGCGCGCAGGACGATTCGAATGAATTAGGGATTCATTTACAATTACAGTGGGAGGTTGATGAAGCAACAACAGTGCATAAAGCTCATTAAGATCGCGCAGCGAGAGCTTTACCCTGTGTTATATTATCGACATTGATTGCAAATGTGTAACCCAGTCGTCGTCTTCCGAACCTTAAGAAGCGCGCTTAATTGTAAATGAAGCAAGCCGCAATTTACCACGTTTAATTGAAAACATGCTCAACAAGCAGCACTGATTACTTTCTTTCGGCGATCCACATGATTAATGCGGGGATCCTGATCGATCTAGCCAGGCCGGTATGTTGTACAAGTTGGAACTGTGTAGGGCTAGTGCTAGAGCATTCAAATTGTATTTTTTTCATTCTTTGTTAGAGATTATGTACGAAGTCATATATTATCTTAAAATATATAAACTTAAAATATGTCGACGTAAAAGTTATATCCACTTTGAATAAATAAAATTTTCGGATTATGTATGATTGATATCTTACTTGTATTAAAATTGACTAATTATCTTCTCGGTACACGTAAAAACATAATTTTTATATTATTTTTTATATATGATGTTGTTAAATCAACGTTTATAAAATTAAACGCGGTGAAATAAAATACGCTATTTAATATTTAACTTTAATTAAATTTACATTTATATATAATATTGTATTATTCACTGATTTTTCAAAATTATTGACATTTTTTCGAATAAAACTTTAAACATCCAATCTCCAATCTTAGCTGTTCATATCCATCGTTAGAAAATACGGCTCAAAAATGCTTTGTATGTTCCGACATGACGGAAAAGTGAAGATTGTTGCTACAGATCTTAAAGACTCGTGATTTTCATACTTCAAAGCGGTTTTATAAACTCAAGTGATCGGAGAAAAATTCGTGTGACGCCAATCGCGTCTCGTAGAGGAACGGCATAATCGAAATGTCCAAATATGTCGATAATGCGAAAAAATAAATCACTACAGGTTGTCGCATAACTTTCAAATGCCTTTGACGGATCAATAATTGGGCGAAGATGATAGCGCCGCGTTCAGACATCGATAAAAAGACGTTCGTCGTATGCGAAGAAACTGGTTCCCAGGCGGATCTACGATTAACAATCTGCGAATCGACCAGCACGATCATTTTCTCGTGTTTTTTTTCTCTTGTACGAAACGAGAACCGAAGTTGCAAGCGAGGGTACACGTGTAGAATAACCCGTACAACATGATACGGCACATCTATGACAGTTGCAATTTGTTCGAATATAATGCCGATTCCATAGAAAAGTACGACAGTGATTTCGTGAGACGTGATTGTCGATTATTTACACACGGTAAGAAAAATGAAAAGAAAGAAAAATCGGACGCACATTACGACGACTCGAAGAGAATACAGGATAAAATGTTAAAAACAAACAATCATGAGTCTTTATATAATTTCTTTTACGAAAATTAAAAAGTTCTTTAAAATGTCACGATTATATATGATTCGGCGATATAAAATTTCTTTCGCAATGCATATAACGTTTTATTAATACCAAGCCATAAGTTTCAACAATTATAACTTTTTAAGACTAAATGAGTTATGTTCTCGTCCGGTTTATTAATAGTTACGATAGAGAAGAATCATTATAAAATGAACGAAAAGAACAATCATATAAAAAGAAAGAAAAAGAAATATACAATAAAAGTCACATTGTATATTCTTAAATAAAACAATAATATGTATGTGTATGTGTGTATATTATATAAGATGCAAAGAAAAGAGAAACAAAGATTCCGTAAATTGTAAATTCGAATCTTGTTAAATTTTATTGGTACTGCCGAGTCAGCTTATTTGGAACAAGAAACGTTCAATTCCATTATATATAGAGAGAAGAATGTTCCTTGCCTCCATTCCTCATCCGAAGAAGAAAACGAAGAGATAGCGATGAGTAGAAAAAGTGTAGAAAGAAATTCAAGAATGGATGCACTCTCTAATTGTATCGATCCAATTATTTTCAAGCTTCAGCTGTTCTCGAAAATATAGGATGTATTTGATAATTGGTGTACAATCGAAAAAATAGTCTTTCCTCGTTATTGTATTATATAAATCTATAGTAATAAATTTTCTTACACGATTAAGTTCAATATAAATTAATGACAGGTAATTAGGAATAATTTTTGCAAACACGAAATCAGCTTGATTTTATAAAGAATACTTTGATATACTTTTATATATACATATATATGATGCATATAATTAGTATTTGCAACAATACTTAACGAATGCATCATAATTCTCATTTTCCATCATTGTATTTTATTTTTTATTTTACTTGTATTTAATGGTTTATTTTAAAAAAATTATATATAAACAAAAATAAAGCTAAAAAATTTTATAATATTTCTTTTAACTTTTGTACAGTACTTATTGATTGTGTTTGTAGAAAAACTAAATGTAAGAGTGCAAAAACAATATAAGTAAGAACGTTCTGAATATTCAAATTGAGAACTGCAGAATGGATCGTGGCAATAATTTGCTTCGATTCTATTCTACAGAATTTCACTTCGCGAATTTGGCCTTAAACAAAAAGGAAAGTACATGAACAAAGCAACGTATTTTCGTGGAATGGACCGGATGATGAGGTCATTAAACCGCAATTAGGAGCCTTCATCCTTTATTACACGGGGCATGATGATCGTCCGATACGTCGACCTGTCTGGTATGATTCACGTATCGCGGAACAAACAGGAAGCAATGTGTCGCAGACTGAAAGTTGGCGCCAACTTGGCGTTGATATCATCTCGATTCTCATCTAAACTTCATGTTTACTTCTTGGAGAGTAATAGGCACGTCAGTAATTATATATTGTATTCGAGTAAAATATCCGAAATTATTTATATGCAAACGATAAAACGGTATGCCAGCTGTTATCTCTCGAAAACAAAAATAAATATGTAAAAGATAAAAAAAGCACGTAAAGCGCGGTTATACGAAATTAAAACTGTTTCTCTATGTTTTATGAAATAAAAATTAATAAATGCAAATAAAATCTGATAAATGTTGCTTAAACCTATATGAATAACGGATTTTTTATATATACTGAAACCAAGTGGCATCGTGATCAGTGAATATCATAATTTATCCATTTTCTCGTGTCATATGTAAGGAAATTAAAATTGTGATTTGATAACGGTATAAATATGTCATTGACAATAATATACTTATACCATACAAAATGCTATTCAAAGATCAAATAAATATCACCATCATAGATCCATAATTATATCGTCCAAAAAAAATGTTGCATTAATTGCTAATAATTAATTATTCTCAATTACTGACAAACATATAATTTTATCTAGCAGACTACCATAATAAATATTCCTATTTCCTAATCTGTATTACTAATCAGTTTTCTTTAAAACTTAAACGTTGTTGATTAATTTCCCTTAAAAAATTGTTTTCTTATAGTTAGTTTTCAGAAAATGTTTGCAAATAGAAATCACATTGTATAAAAACTCTCGCGTTCCGTGATTTTACACTCTACCGCGCATTCTGTATGCAGAAATCCAGCGAAATCGCGACATTTTCTACACAACGCCATGTCGTCGGCATTCATCGCGCGCTCATTAATTTTCGCGGTAAGTCAAAAGCTCCGTTAATTGATGGCGTAATGATGTCTTTCCTAATTAAACACCACCAATGGAGAAGCACCTCAACCAGCCCCTCCTTTCCAACCCTCGACTAGTGCTTCATTCGCTATCCGCCTTTTACTCTCTCGTCGCGGATCCATCATCGTTATTAACATTAACGCGGGCGCTTAACAACCGAGTCGCTTTCCATTTGTCGCTTTTGTAAGAACACTGCGGGCTCGCCACGGCAGCTTTAGTGCGAGGAAAGCTCTCACAGAGGGGTAATTGCGAAGGAGTAATAGCGAGAACGAATAAAAAGTACACGCTCGTCGCGTTACAATTCTGAAAACATGCAAGAGGAAAGGAAAATGTAAGAGACAGAAACAGAAAATTCCACCGGCTTTGAACTGCCGGAAGAAAAACGTTAAAAAGTGTCTGTATTTTTTCAACGGACGCTTTCATGATGACGCTTTTCATTGACAATCTTCTTTTCCTATCTTAATGCAGCTCGTTTCTTACGTACTACCATTATTAACAAGGTGCATTAAACAGCTGCATAAAAAAAGCTGTTTCCGCAATAAACGTTATAAACTATTACGAGACAATTCGACTGTAAAGTGATTTTTTAAAGATATCAACAGTAAAAAATTTAATAAATCTTTATATTTATCAAAGCAAAAACTACTTTTTTATCACTTTTTATTTTATTTTGTTTATTTTATGTCCACATTTAAATTTATTAACGTTATATTACCTGTTTTTGATAATTAAATCAAATTGTAATTATTATATTTTATTTTAAAAATCTATATCAAAATACGTTCATAAAAATAATAGATATAAATGAAAAAGAGAGAGAGAGAGAGAGAGAGAGAGAGAGAGAGAGAGAGAGAGAGAGAGAGAGAGAGAGAGAGAGAGAGAGAGAGAGAGAGAGAGAGAGAGAGAGAGAGAGAGAGAGAGAGCTAACTTGTCGCATCATTTTTTTTACATTCGCGCTTTAGTTGTTAAGGGAGGTTAGTTATACCGGTTATCGGTGCGAGTTCACGAACAAACGGAGACCGGTTTCGTTCCATTGAACCGAACTCCACAGCACGTCCGGGGACCGAGTATTGCGTATTGCGAAAAGGTACAGGCTTCGATAAAAATTCACAAGTAACGGAATACATATAGATTCGCGCTTTGCCTAATTATACAAGCAAAATTTGTTGATTAATCTGCATTTAATCAGCGTACAGAACCAAAAATTTATTAACACGTCTGACAGTCAGATATACGGAAGAAGCAAAGTTAACAGGCCGAAGCAACAGCAGAAATTATTTCTATCAGAAATAACAAAATCATAAGCTAGAAAAATAAAATAATCATAAACCCAAGTATCAAAGGCATTCTCCAAACATTCGCAAACAGATCGATATCACCCTTTACTCGCAACAGAACTTTTGTATCGGTTCAAGTGAGAACGAAAAACTGCCTCAGCGCGAAGGAACGTGTTTTCTTATGGGAATACCGGGGCCATCGAGAATTCATCGATGACGCTACGGTGGGCAAGATTCCAAACAGCGGACGTATACGAAAGAGCAGGGAAAGCCGAACACCTGGTATCGTATCAAATATCGCGGTCACGTATGCGGCAGCCAAGTTTTCGGCTGTTTGTCGTGTAATCGTGAAACTTACGATTATCGCCACCGCCGCGATACACCGGAGACGGGAGGAGCGGCCGCACTAATGGTGGCGTACACCGAATCTGGACCAAAGACCGACCGACCGGCACGACCTTACGTCGCGTCGGCCGGTCCGGCGAGCTCGTAAATTCAATTAGTCTGCGAATATCTTCAAGACCGTAGCGGGGGCAGCGCGATCTTTCTCCGCTTCTCCTCCGACTCCTTATTCTTCTTCTTTCAGTCTCGCCCCTCTGTCCCCTCCCCCCTTTTTATCTCGACCGAGTGGGAATTCGCCCACTTTTGTTCTTTGTTCCGTGGCACTTCCTTTGGTCGCCTCCACCTCTACCGCGCCTTCTCCTTTTATTCCTACACTCGGCTAGACGTCCACCCTTCATCCTCTGCGCTATCCATTCTTCATCGCAGTCGCAAGAAAAAAAAAGAGAAGAAAAGAGTTGAATAATCATATTGCGCACTGTAGTAGAACATGCCACCTGAGCCACTCGAAGGAAATGGGAATAAAAATTTAAGAAGATTGTCGAACCGACGATGATAAATTAAATTACATGCGAAATATATATGTAGATAATACATAGTTTTAAATTTATTTTATGGAAATACGAATTCGGGCTAATTTTATTTACCCAGACAACATCGGAACTGTTGAAACTATATTATGAACACAAAAATTCTCCATTGAAACGACTAGAAACGTATTTCGCTATCTCGTTTGCAACGAAGTTGATAGTAATTGAAGTCCGTTTGGGGCTCGAGATTGAATTATTAGAATTACTAGGGAGTAACGTTCGCGCTAGGCAATTTCGATAATACGAGGCCGGCAGCGAAGCCGAAGCACCGTGATTTCTGAATGCGGGAGCCGGCGGATGCCTGCCAGCTAAAAGAATAAGAAGGTTAAAGTGCCAAAGGAACGCGGTACCGTAACAAATAGCTAATTCGTACTCTGCGTGCGCGAGATCTCCTCTCGCCACACAGGTCGAACTTCTCGAGCTGAGGTGTTTCGACATCGAGAAATTTGTATCTATCTCGTGCTCGCGCGGCGCGACTCGCTTCGAAAGGACTTTCGGGTGCCCGCTGTTAACATTCAACGACGTTTCTATCGCAGATGCGATCTAGCCGCGGGAGAAGCGCGACCGAAGGCCGATGGCGACTCCCACGTCAAGAGGCCACCTTGTGAAACCCACATGATACCACGTTTGCTGCATCGCAGCTTCTGAATATAAGTGCAACACGATCAGACAATCTCGAGAGCAAATGGGAAAAAAATTACAACCTATCAGCTCACTCTCATACACATTATCCCCGCCTAGATCAAGTAATTTACCTAAATATATAACAGATAGTCTTCCTAAATCGCAGTTCCCGATTTTTTCGAGGATTCGTGGGAAAGGAAATCTTCGGAGCAATTGACATCAAATCGAGGAAAAATTGAGATTCTAAGAATTCAAATTTATAAGAGACATATGACGCGCAAGAATTTCGATTAAGCCTTGTGCGATGATAATATTAACAATCATTATAAATTCGATATAAACTGATAATTGTTTCTTTATTTAATTAATAAAAATAATTGTCGATTTTATATAGGTATCGCAAAAAAATATTATAGCATCATAATTACTTCATCATTATAATTAGTTCAATGTACATATTTAAACTGAAATCATGCACACATAAATATGTCACTTTATAAATTGATAACTGGCAATGTTCATGTAGCAGTCATCATTATTAATAATGATTTATTATTAAAAATGTAATTATCAATTTTATTCGGAAAATATCGTCATGTGATTTCGTCAGTGGTTATCTCGAGTGACTGCGGACTGAAAATCTCAAAGCGCGAGTTTGCGAATTGACGTTTTACCGCGGCTACTGGCAAACCGGAATATACGAATATATACGAATAAATATCGGTGATGAGCAACTGATAGTATCCAACTAAATGAGTAGGTACGCGGTGTGCATTTGCTATATTCAACACTTGGCATTGCGCCGCGCAGAAAAATTTTAAACTACGCGATATAAGAACGGTTGCAGCAATGCGTAGAAACGAGCTCGAGACTCCTTTGATGCCCACAAATGGGCTATCAGTCATATCACCCCGGCGAGAGAGGCAGGGAGTGATTTTCCGTCGGTGGCGATTTATCGATTGTGTGCCGCGATGATTACGCGTTAGCCGGAGGTTTAAGCACGCGTTTACGAAATTGATTGCACAGGTGTATAGCCGCACAATTTTGGTAACGGGAAAAATCATAAGAGTAATTTATCAAAACGTGACTTCCTCCATCTTGCGAAAGAAGCGTCGTAATTAATCCTTTGGCTACGGCTGAGCCGGAAGTGAAGCTGTACCGCTGTACGTACGCGCAACTCAGCCGCGGAATTCGACTAAAAAGTATTCTTTCGATGCAACAAATGCAGATCAAAACAACTGGAGACATTCCTATTTGATAGCGACAAGATATTGAGGCGTAGAATAAAGTCACTATAGTGACATCCTATTCCAACATTTAGGAAAAAGCCACTGTGGCGTTTTATTCCAAAGAACAGCGGAAAACTACTGTATTAGTAGATGCATAGTATAGCCGAAGGGGTAAAAATTGAAAGCAACATCCACACAGAAAAAAAGAATATTCTTTATTTGAAAATATCTTTAGTTTTAACGTAGAAATCTTGAAATGAGATTATATTGCGTTAAACGAAGAAAACTTGCTTGAATGAAGTCATTATATAGTTCAACCAAGAACAAAAATGTTGAAATAAAAAGTTGAAATTCTTATAAAAAGATTATAGTATGTGTATATACAAAACAATCTACATCTTCTTATAAGAATTTCAACTTTTTATTTCAACATTTTTTTCTAGATTGAACTACATAATGACTTCATTCAAGCAAGTTTTCTTCGTTTAACGCAATATAATCTCATTTCAAGATTATATTGGATAGATTAGGTTGGAAATTAAGTTTCCGCCGTTTTTTTTTAATTTTAACATTCCGCATGTCATTAAAACGGTCATTAAAAAATGGCGGGAACTTAGTTGCTAACCCAATATATTCTTGTATATATACAATTATTAAATTATACCCGTGTTGATTTTACACTTCTTTTTTTCTGTATAAATACTATAAATTATCCTATATATCCTATATAATCGAAGATTTAATTCATATGCATATGCTACTTTGCATGTAATAGAGAGTTCTGCGGAAGGAACAATTGCGGAAGAAACATTATCGAAAGGCGAAACACGGTTGTCGCATTAAGGGACAGTTTCACCAACGTCGGTTAACTGTAACCTTCGGTTAAACTCACTCTTCGTCTCTTTCTAAGGGGGCAGTTAGAAAAAGATGAAGAGTGAGTTTAACCGAAGGTTACAGTTAACCGATGTTGGTGAAATTGGCCCTAAGTCGCATCCTTTTAGCGGCGCATTAAAAATTCATCGGCCATTAATGATTCTCCTGCGCTGTCCAGTGAAATGATAACACCTCCGCCGCCGCGAGCGCCAGCATATAATTATCGTCCATGCGCACAGGCCCATTTTCATAATTGAACATTTTTACGCAAGGCCGTGGAGGGAAGGGATAGAAAAAAAGGTCGGAATGTATAATAAAGCTTCTTGCATTAAACCCACTCGCGCGGCTATTCGTGGCTATTCGCGCGCCATTCGTGGCTCGAGTTATCTGCATGTTGCAACAAGTGTATCATTTAGCTACCTACGCCAAGAATTTCGCGGCTTACACCGCAGATGTGCGCGAAACCGCATTTTATACGACTTCCTGTTGTTGCCGTCGATGTTATATCTCCGCTGCTATCCTTCCGTGATAATCGCGCCCCGGACCTTCTATCAACGAAGATCACCGACATCTACCGACATATGGAGCGGAAAACTTGGGTTTACAATCTGGTATCGTCGTAAAACGTAATCGAACATGTTCGCAGATCGGGTTGATTTTGTCTTGCATGATTGCGATAATTACACCTGCTTCGTTAACAAGATATAAAACTGATATAACTCAAATAAAGATTGCCGCAAATTTCCGGCATTTCCTCTTCGTGCCATTTGAAACATTACAACTATAAATCTTTTTCTATCATATAATATTCAGCGTATCATAAAGTCCTGGAAGATAGAACTATATAATTTAGAACATGTAATTATAAAGGTTTCTGTATTAAACGTTTCATTTGAGAAGAAAAGTTTCTTTATTAATGTACGCGAAACATGAAACTATCATTAATTTTATATCCGACATTTTCTGCTTTACTCAAGCCCTAAAAATAATACGTATATAATAATCATGTCGTAATTTAAAGATCCGGGATACTGTTTGACCCGATTACATCCAATTCTACGTAATTTAACTCCGCATAAACTTATAATGTTACCTTGAATCACAAGGGAAACGATAAAAATGAAAATAACAACTAAGCGATGAAGCGGTAAGCGCGCTTATCGCTATGCGCGTCGCCCACGCATTTCCTAATTGGTCGGCCTCGCTAAAGGAAAGGACGATTTGATGTTAACGTCGAGAAGCAAATCGCGTGAGTGAGGAAATCAGAAGCGTTATTCCGCACAAGGCATTCCCCGTGCCGTAAACTTTGCGGACGGAGAACGATAAAATAACCGCGCCCCGTAAAGAGAGTAAACCGCCGCCGCCGCCGCGCGGCACGATACGTTGTTCCCCGGCGATACGAATCTGCCATTTTCTCATGAAGCAGACAACACATCTCTCTCCGCATCCACGACTCCACCCACGAATCCCTCAGTGTACGTATACGTACGTAATGCCGATTGCGAAATTCGCGGCGGTCTTACGTAACGCGCGGTGTCTCGTTCGCGCCATTGTTCTCGTCGCGCCCCATTGTCGCCTGTACGAAGCGCGACGGCCGCGGCATATAATAGGTAAATGAAGAGATCCGCATCGCGCGCCGCGGTTTCTCGTGCCGTAACGTTGCCGTAGTGCAACGTATTTACACGCCGGCCGCTTGTAAATACGCTCGTCCCACAAGCTCCTAAGCTCTCGCGACGATTAATGTCGCCGGTGCTGGTACACACGTGTTTCGTAAACCGTCTCTCGTAAATAGGACACGCCGCCGTGCCGGGCCATACCTCTCGTCGCACCTCCGTGCAAATTAAATCAACGTGCCCATTAAAACGAAGTTTATGGCAAATGTTTAGAAAGTAGCCGCGCGAAATATACATTTGCATGACGTTGACGAAACGCAGGCATTATTAACGCTTTAAAGTCAGTGCCAACTTGTGCAAAAAGCTCGCAGGTATCAAGGTTCCTTGACGAATGATAAAAATGTTCGACCATATTTCTAAAATTAATGTATCTCTCAAAGGTCGATGGATATACTTGGACTGTTCGTTTGCATCCATATCCTATCAATAGATAATGTTACTAAATACTGTTATCGACTATTATCAATTATTTAAAAGCTTTTTTTCTCCAGAAAATAATTGCCGCCAACAAATTAGTGATTGATCTTTCAATTATGATATTTATGAACTATCCTCCCACATATTATAGTTACAAAATTACTTAACGCTTAAATTATTCCTTTTTTAGACTAATGCTAGAAATTGCGCTGTTTTATGAATCATCGCATCTTGCACTGTTTTTAAAGACCAATGTAGATTCATCAATTAACAAAAAAAAATGGACGCGACAATTTCCTTTCTTCCGACTTTCTCGCGATCGCACAATCATCTATTTCGCCCTGAAGCGAAAAGTCGAGGATACTAAGCGAGACAGAAAACCGATCAGGCGCAATAAAGCTCGTGTTTTAATTCCAACGGTATATAGCCAGTGCGGCGTAAGTGAATTTAAAAGTCCTGCCTTATATACCTGCATTTACTGCGCAGTAAAACGGCACGTCGGAGCCTCTAATAGTACGCGTCCGCCGACCGAAGTTTCAAGCACGGAACGCCGCTATAGTGCCGGCATTTAGGGTTGTGCTAGCCATCTGAAGTACCCCAATCAGGCTATAGAATATCTATTAAAGAATATTAGAGCTACTGGCGCTCTTCGATAAATTGCCGTTTCCCTGAGCGCTCCTCTGTGCGCCATTTCTTCAGCGTCTTCTACACATCTATTTATGACAACCGGCTATGCCGTACACGTTGTCCTTGCACAAGAAAACTTCACCATTTCCCGAAGACGGTCTTAAATATAAGATCCGATTGTGAATACCGGCCTATGACATCTCAAGAATGTAATTGTTTTATATTCGCGAGCTTACGTATCAATCCTGATCACAAAAAGCTTTCCAACATTTCGATAGTAATTATGAGTAATTATTTTATAGATATTTCTTCTACAATACACAAATTTCTGTTACAATGAGAAAAATTAACTACGTCATTAATCGCGAAACTTTGCAAAATTCGTTAATAAAAGATTTTAAAATAAATTGATTAATATAACATCACACTCATGATTAATTTCGACAAAAAATTGCATTCTCCAATTAATAGGTAGTCAGCTTATTAAATATTTATTTATCAAAAATTAGCAATATATCCAGAATTAGACAACTATAGATACAATCCAAGATAAATTACATTCAAAACTGCATTTGCAAAATTGTTTATAAAATTCATTATGATTAAAATTAAACAATAATGTGATACCACAAAATAATCTTGCATATTATGATAGCGATTTTATAATACGATATGCAATATATATTTCTTTGAAACTACACGAGATGATTAATGAAGAAGTTAAGTGTCGTTTACATAATGTAGTGATCGTTTGGAAGTGTCATTAAAATTTTATCCTCGGACCTAATAAAGAGCGACATTGTATCTTATACGCTATAAAACAGACACGGAAATCGATGGTTTTTTTACGTTTAATGAACGTGTAGTTAGACTAATTAGGGCGGTTCTATACGGATGCTTAAAATCTGCAACGCTATATTTTTAAATTATGGACTTCAGCGGCAACGCACTCTCGTATGCTATCTGTATTTTACTTATAATGCAGCTGTATAAAATACCATCGAGCACATAGATATTATCGTAATATATATTTTTCAGCTCTTAATATTCCATTAAACACGACTATACGACTTGTTTGTTACGCTATTTCCCAGAAGTTCCACCACAATTTCATGCTCTATTCTACCGTATTTAATGTACAGTCTTCATTTAACGTACTTTTAATAACAATTTCATATAAAACATACTCAAGTATTTCGTTGAAATAAATAGAAACTAACAGAACAAGTTAAATTGACAAAAAAATAAAAGATAAAAGAAGAATTTGCGAAATTATTACAATTAGAAGATTGCGCTAATGCATCTCTCTCGATGAGTAAAATTAAGTGAAAGGTTAATATCTTGAAATTATATAGGAAGATTGCTGCTATTAAAACTCGAGTAACTATTCCAACGGGTTATTTTTCGTATACAGTTGTACGAATATAAGAGCGCATAATTTTCGGATAATGACACTTGAAGACAATGTATCTCCCCTCCAATCATCTAATTTCGAGACGTTTTGTTCAAATTTCAACGTCCCTTCGAGACTAATCGTTCCTGCCGATATAATTGGCAGATTCGTAGGCAAAGAGGGATGAATTCTAAAAAAAAGCGCAGACCTACCCGCTAGTTTAATAAAATGCATAATTGTGCATTGCGCATAATATTAGGCCCCCTTCTCGGTTGCGCTTCAAAATTCGCCAGCGGGCGGATTTTTATCTACTCTTTCAGTTTCGATACAGCGTTTAACGATCGCCGTGCCGGTGCGACGCGATGTCGATGCGATCAGCCGATATATCAGAAAATAGAGAGCTGTCAGGCAGGTGTACGGCGCAAAGGACATCATAATCGGAGATCTTTGTGTGTCTTATCGTCGTCGACGCTGCAACCGCGGTCATCAGACCGAGACAAAACGAGCGGCGGTTCGCCCGGTCTCGCTATAGGTATACCGTCGTTCCAGCTTGAGTAGACAATGAATAGAACGCGAAAAGGTGGCCGGTGTGTTCCGAGAACGGACGAAAAAAGTATCATCACAATTAATCTTGTATTTTATACGTGGTAATGAATTCAAGCAGTTATCGCCTGCGAAGATCTCATACCAGATTCATTTTGTCGACACCACTACCGCGCTGATTAGCAACGTAACTGGGAGAATGACGCATAAGTGGATCCGTAATGTTGTCACATATCAGGTTACAAAATTCAGGTATGAAATTTGTCGGTGTCGTTATATAAAATAAGATATGGGAAAAATAACGCGTATATCGTAAATTTTATATTCAAATGTTATAAAAGATTATAATTTTGATCGGTTACATCTTTTATTATTATTATTCTTATTGTTTATTAAATAATATTAATATATATGGATATATGCGTTAACGAATAGCATGATAGACTCTATTCTTCACAATAATTATCATATCTTATTTGCACAATAGAGCTTGCATAACAATTATGTGTATAATTAAATTAATATCATTTACAAGTGTTGTAGAAAATTTTATGCTTTGTGCAAAATATATTTAAATACATAATATAAAATGATCAATATCTTATTGATGATCTGGTATGTATGTCATGTATGATCTGATATGAGATCAAAGTCTGTTTAGAGAAATATTTAGAAAATATATGTAGAATTCTGGAAAAAATTAAACAATAAAGAAAGAACAATATTGCATTAGCAATTTTAGATTAAAAAGACAACCATAAAATCTTATTTTATACTAAAATGTGTGTGCGTTTATTATCTAAAGGATAAAAACTGGTTAATAAAGGTAGCAAGAGAGCGCGAGCGCCCTAAACGGAAAACAGATTAAGAATCAGAAAAGAAAGAAGGTACATTAAGGTAAACCGAGTCTAAAAAATGGGAGGAAGCCATAATTTTGATACACGACGGATTCTTCTAGTCGATACCAGTTGTATTCGTATCCGGTACACAAGAAGATAAAAGAACGTAGATCGCGCGGCCGAAGATCTATCTGGCCAATGCCACTGTGCCGCATTCATTCGCATGGATTCACGACACTTCCGGTCAGCAATACCATACCGTTTATCGTTTAATTAGGGACCAGAATACTTAGGTATGCAAGTTATTCCCTTTGTTTTATAAGGGAACAACTGCACACAGTTTCTCTTTCTCCTTTTCGTGGGCCGTGCGATTTGTTCAACGATTCAGCGATAACTACTGTCGAGATTCTCGAAAAATATCGCTTCCTTATTAAGACATCCTATTCACATTTTCATAAGATAGCACATTTACACGCGAAAAAGTAAAAAGACACAATAAAAACATATTGTATTAACTTAACAATCTGTTGTCATTTGGCAGATTATTAAAAAATTATAAATATTTTACAAAGAATATTTAACGCGGAAACTGATTTAACATCGTCATACAAGCAGCTACGTCACTTTCAGTTATATGAAACACGATATCCTAGCATCGATAAGAATGACGAATACTTCATCTCTCCGTGCAATCTCTCGAAGATAATTGGCAGACGAAAACATTTAATCGAGATACTTTAATTGCAAGGTTCTCCTGACTAACCATCTTATTCACTTTTGCCTCTTTTTTTTAAGCGTCGAACCCTTTCTTCATTTCTGCACTTGGTATAAGCGGTCTTCGGCCTTAATTACTTTCGCAGTCGCTTAATTGCGATTAAGGAACATATATACCCAACAGTAACAGCATTCTTAAAAACGAGGTAATTGAAACATTCCCTTTCATTACGTGTAATTGTGGCCATCTTCAATTAATTTGCAGTCTCAGACGAGAATAGTTCTTATTACTACCATAATTCTTCAGAAAATTTTTTCATCCCGTTAAACAACATTAATTTATCTTACATTTATAGCAAAAATTTTCTAATAACTTCTTGTAAAATATTTTTTAAATCATCCGAGATAATAATGCAATTATTAAATACAAACTAGATATATTCAAAAAATATAATTATAAATATAATAAATATAAATTGTTTTTACTATACTATGATCAATACTAATTTGGTTTTTTATGTTAAAGTTAAGGCACAAGATAACTCAATTTTACCTTTTGCATATAACCTTTTGCAGAACAAAGTTCTTGAACAAACATGTTTAGAATTTAACCATCTCGATTGATCTATTGGTTCTTAGAAGCAAGGATTGTCTCGAACATCGCGCAGAAGCTGCGGTGTGAAATCGGTCCCAATAAATTATGCATCGCTCGCCCTTCTGACATTAAAAGTCGACTTCAGGCATTGTCTCCGATAGCTATTCAAAGCGCACTTGCAACCATTGTCGGCGAGTAAGATGTAACCTTTCTTAATAAATAATTGCTTCTCTACTTATTGTTAGTAGAAACTAACCCCGATAGAGACTGTTTTGCGTTCTTCTTTTACAAATTAACATCACGTATAAATACAGAATAGAAAATAAAGTTTAAAATAAATAATCAAAATTGTATTCCTTTAGTTATAGAGATGCACGCCTTATGATATAATTATATTATTAATCACAAACTAATCTATTGTATTTTCCGATTTTCAGTTTTTCTCGATTTATTCGATATATCTTTTGAACGAGAGGAGAGATCTATTGAATAATTTAGCGATAAACTAAATTTTTTCGTTAACATCATAACTGCGACCATAATTTAAAAAGATATAGAACATAGTTAATTATATAAATTAAATATTCGACATTCAGAATTCGATAAAAATTATTATTACTATTTACTATTACTTTCTATTTTTATTATTATATTAATTTCAAATGTAACATCGCGATATTTGATAACAAAATCCAATTTAACAACAAAGAAATTTTTCAAACTGTATAAGAGTAAACTAAAAGTAAAGTATCTCTTCTTTGTCGAGTAATCTGATTTACCTGAGTGCGCACGTAATACTTGCAAACGCATTGAATATAAATGGATTGCAGAATGCATGTAAAAACATTCTGCATTGTCTGTCCCGATCGATATCTAATCATGTAAACGGCGCAAGCAGATACGCTAAATTATGGTAAATTGTATTCGTGCTTATATCACAGATGAAGAAACGTCTCTCGTCATTCTGTTCGCAACAAATGTGAATTAAGATATCTATTATATTAATGATTCAATAGCACTATGCAATAAAATATTATTTTCATTCTAATTAATGTGTCAGGGCTGCGTCAATTAATATTAGCAAACAATGTTACTTGAATTAACATAAAAACTACGGTAAATATAAACAACATAAATTAATTTATTTTTTATGTACGCATGTGATTTTTAGCAATTAGTAGTGTGAAACACGAGTCAAAGAGAGGCAAGACGAATTCGCATTAGTTTTACAAATGGAAATGTGTGGAAAAAACAGGAAAAATCAGTAAATATCAAATAGTTCTATAGCATGATCTAGCAACGATTTTTCGTAATCCCAATTCCTAATAATAAAATAAAAAAAATTATTATCTTTGCAGAGTAACAATATGTCACGTATTATACGTGTCTTGTGGCGTGCATCAACGTACACTCGAGTATTAATTGATACATTTGCGTGGGTCACGCTTACATATGATTCTCATGATATCACATATGCGTGACAGGAATAATTTTATAATTAATTTTTCACGTGTAATTAAAGATGTACAATATCGAATAAAACTAATCGTCTGTGTGTGGATGATTTCTATAAATGCACGTGTTAAACTCTCTGCTGCCTGTATAGTTATTTAACTTAAATATATTTGCACTGCACAAATTAGTGTAATAAAATAACGAAGTTTCTGCAAAAAAATGAAAAGTGTGAAATCGTTGACAGGTCAATTCATTATTATTCTTTCATAAGCTCTGTTCTTCTAATGTCATATTCAGAGTAATTCTATAGTAATAGCCAGTACTAACAGGCAACATTCATCTATTTATCTATAGGAAACGATTAACAAAGTTTAACGTTTGCATTAATTGTTAATAATTTTTACAATTAACAATCCTGTACGTATATGTGACCCACTTTTGCCCAAAGGATCGATAAGGATCGTAATAACCGTTACTTTCGCTGAAATTCGTGTCTGTCCACGACGACACCATGAATGTTTAATTATGCTTATTCAGCATCATCTGCCGATTAGCGGGATGTCATACGGATAGCACCATCCGCCTAAAGGCGCCACCTGTAATTTTGTTATTTGGGGCAATGTGTGTTAATTTATCATTTCGATAAATACATATTGATTAAGCAAATACATTATAACCCGTGTGTAATTATATCTGTGTCATCATTATCTCTTTCCCCGACATTTTCTACATTCACTAATTCACAAATTGCAAATTTATGAATTGCCATTATTGCAAATTCTCAATCGCTAATTTTCTATGTATATGTCAATAGTTAATACAATTTTAGCGATTTTCGCGCATTGTTTCAATTACAGCTAAATATAAACTAAATCGTTAAATACCTGATTCGTTCGCCATCTGATTCTCATTCATTCAAGATATATTTCAAACTTTGTTTTTTAAAAGGATATAACTTCTGAAGTAGCTTTTGAATCACAATATGTAATTTTTCTCGATCTCACCACGTCTGAGCTAAATAATTTTTCTGGAGTAGATCGCGCGCGCGCGTGCGTTATACGCCGAAAAAAAATACATTTAAATTCTTACTTGGAAGTAGGTAGCAACATAAGGGTACACACATGACTGGTTGCAATCAGATAGCAAAAGAAGGATATATGTATTCATTTTTTTTCTATTTTATCTCTAATGATTCCTCAAAACAAGCTTTACGTCCTGAACGGCTGATCCGTATTTGGCGCGTCGCTTTTATCGCGATGTATCCTACCCGCCACCGGCTCGAACCGTAAAGCGAGAGTAACCGACAGGTGGTACCGATCGGTCTGAAGACTCAAAAGAAAAAATTAAATGTCGTCATGATGCTCTTGTCATTATGCCATTCGCAGAGACATAAAAACAACTCTGACCGTCGCGTCGCAGGCAATCAATTATTTCACTTGTAATTTTGAATTTTCTCACAGCAGTCGAAATAAAAATTTTCTGCCGAATCTCATTGTCATCAATGATACTTCAGTCCTATTATACTGTATTGTAATGTAATTGATATGTTTAACATATTTAATGTTGCGTTAATTTGGAATAAATTTTCAAAAGACACAGAGAAAAAAAGAAGGAAGGGAGAGAGAAAGAGAGAGAAAGAAAGACAGAAGAAAAGAATAAAACAAAAATCATATGTATATATTAGCCTAATAAATTTTATTCTCTGCAAATCTATTTGTATGACATACGTTATGTCATACCTGTCTCTCTCTCTAATGTATTTCAACTTATGACATATTTTATTAATTTACTTCCTATCGACACTTTTGTACACAATTTCATACCTACCGCACTTTTGTACACATGAAATATAAATTACGTTTTAGTCATATATACTTTAATCACAGTTTATCGTAAGAAACTTTCAATTAAACTATAGTAAATATATAATAAACAATCACATCCATATAAAAAAACATTTGTACGTTTGGCATAATAATTCGTAATAGAAATGTATGTAAAGCTCTATACGGTGATATGTATTAAAACAAATAAATGTTTATTTAAATGTACCTCTTATAGCGTGATTGATCGATTATACGTATAGTAATACGTACGCCGATATAATTGCGCGTATTCAATTCACAATTCACGCGGTGCTCGTGCACACTATCGCCCATTCCCGGAACTTTAACGCGGGCAGTATTATGCGCTTAGAGAAACTTGAGTGGCAAAGCGGGATGGCGATCAATTACTGCGAATTTTCCTTAATTAATTGCACGCCACGCCGGGCCATCGCGTGCTCACGAGGCACCGCGATAAATACCGGGCGCTCCGCGAAAGGCCAGAGTCGATTCGTCACCGTCGCCTATTCGAGAATCACGCAGGCAGTCTTATGCCCGATCGTATAATCGCATCGAGTCCGGGAGCGGAAAAACCACGTCTCCTGGCACGGCGGAAAAGGCTAATGCGCTCAAGAAATAAATCCCGTATTCAAACAGTTATACGGTCCGACATCGGTCATGCAGGAAAAAGCACCCGCTCGTTGCGATAGAGAAAAGTTAATGACAAAGTACAACGATAGAGTAGCAACGTTCGTTCATTTTTGTTCTCAGAGAGTAGAGTTAACGATGATCGTATCCCTAGGGAATCATCAAGCAAGGATGGTCAGAGAGTTATTATACCGAAAGAAGATGAATAAGAGTATAAGATTTTATAATTTTACTTTTTTTCAAAAAGTTACATTAAAACTAAACGAATACATCAAACCGTTTTCTTATGATTTTCGATTTCAAATTACTGGTGCAATATAGAATTGCACCAGTGAAAAAGATTAAAGTATAGATTAGTATAATTAGAGAATATAATTATTAAACAGATTAAAAAATATTTCATAAATAGTTTTTGTTTTATATAAGTTCTGTCAAATTATGTTTTCAAAGATTATTTATAGTAATTTTCAAAATAATATAAAATTATTTTATTGCAATAAAAAATGTTATATTTTTATATCATAATTGATATAAATATTTATATATAACCAATTAATCCGTAAATATTTTAAATATAAAAACATAATCTTCATGTAAAAGAAAGATCTTGAATCATTCTGGGTCTCACATATTTTTGAATATATTTTCAAAAGTTAATTTATAATTATCCGTAAAAGAGAAAAACGATAGATAGTAACGAGAGGATTGCTGTTC
This sequence comes from Temnothorax longispinosus, assembly GCF_030848805.1. Classification (NCBI taxonomy): domain Eukaryota; kingdom Metazoa; phylum Arthropoda; class Insecta; order Hymenoptera; family Formicidae; genus Temnothorax; species Temnothorax longispinosus. The sequence goes on along the minus strand of NC_092360.1, from coordinate 1,914,925 downwards.
TCTGACATGATTTAGTCCACTGTTCACTGATAATTCAACGACAATGACAAATCTGCCGTGTATCTTATTACCACTGGTACTGGAAAGAAGAATGGCAATACACAGAGGACACCGAATCGGTAAGCAAAGAATAATTTATTCGCGTGAAACGCAGTTCACAGGGTTAATCGAATACTTGTGTCGCGGACGGTTTAGCGTCCTGGTGCTAACCACCACGGACGTTTAGTTCCTCGAGCGCCGTCCTTCTCTCCTCGCAATACGTACGCGGGCGCGGGTATGTACGACCAAGCCAAGCAACGTGGTGAGTAACCAACGATCGCATCCGCCTACGAGATAAGGCGGATTGTTTGTCAAAGCCTTGCCGATTCGTCTTGCCGTGCCAACTTCAACAGACGTATATTGTCGCCTCGCCCACGTACATATGAACGAGATTTTCTCTCTACGCCGTGTGTCATCGCTTGCCTCCTCAAGGATGCATTTATTTATTCAGTACCGCTGTCCAGCTGTGTTTGAAATGCGAAGAAAGTGTATCCTGCATGATAACAAGCGTGTAATAATATTGTGTGTAAAGATTATAATGTACTTCGATTTTCTTTTCTATGTAATTTCTTAAAAGTCGACCGCGAAATTTTCTTGCAGATTACGAGACAAACCTAACATAATACTTATCGTAAACGAAGAATTATTTTTTTTCCTCTATCTCCATCATGTCTCCTCGCTTAGTCTTAAAAGTCATGCTCATTGTAAAAATATATACGAAAAAAAATTGTCCTTTTATATATAGATATCGTGATAAACCATTTGCTATTTATAATCAAACTAGGGCGTACGTACACACAGTTTATTAAGTTTTTAGCCGTCGCTATATAGCAAAAGTTCTCACATGCTCGTTGTAAAGAAAACGCAAACATAAATCTCTCAAGTGAGGTACTGTGAAGTTTATTTACGTAACACGTTATACGAGGAGTGCTATATCCGCGTATTGCAGATTTAATGCTCCGTTCACGAATGCTCGAGACGTCATGACTCCACTAAAACGTTGAACCTTATTTGCATCTATGTTAATCTCCGTTCGCAAAACATATCAAGCGGTTCTTAATCTGACAACTAATATTATTCCATTTCTTTAATAGATTTAATATTTATGTATAATATTATTATAGAATTTACAGATATAATATTATTAGTCTCTGTAGATTGTTTTCAAATTCAACAATGATTCAAATAAAATGTCTAATTTTATATTATAAAAATATTTATAATATATTGTATTCAGATTATAAAGGCACAAATACAAAGAGAAAAATATTAATATTAATAAATATATCAGTATATATTTATAAACAATCATGATTTATATATAAAGTAAAAAAAAAGAAAGAATTACAAAATGATCTATGTATAAAATTATAAACATGGCAATATTCCCTTCAATAACAGCGTTTGCACGATGAAGATTACAGATTGCCTCTCAGATTCAATATCAAATACGTGAAGCTAATTGAATTAATTATTCATTTTCAATTAAACGTCGTTCAAACGTTTTACGATCCATGACCTAGCAGTCGTTTCCAGGAAATAATTTTGACGGCATAATCGCTCATTTCTCGCATCAAAATAGGACGCCAGCATCCTTTCATTAACTTTTTGTTTGGAATACGAGCGCTGAATGCTAAGTGAAGTGGCATGATGGAGTAAATTCCGTCGCGGAAGGGTAGTGAAGACGTACGGTGTCACTTTCCTTGTTGTTATAAACGTTGTTTTGAGTTACAGGAAATTATGCACAAGGCACAGATGCGAGCCGTCAGCCGAGCTGTCAGCCGCTAATGGCGGCATCATACATTCTACGTAACGTAGCGCTGCGTCGTAATTATTATTAATAGTAGCTCGTATATTCCGCAAACAGAAGTGGAGATCGTTTTAAAATGCGCGAGCCTAGAACTAATTTTGTGTCACGCATACTGCATGTCGGTGCAACCGAGTAATTATACGGAACAAAAGATTGATGTTTATGAGCAAATTCACGGCAGAAATATAAATCGCGTGATGTATATAGCCGTTTTATACATATGTATTAGTTGCTACATAAATTAGAATGTATAGCAAAAATGTTTTCTTCATTTTTAATTGATAAAAAGAAGACAAACACAGAACTAAGCATGACATACGACAATTATGCAGTTCGTAATATCTAATTCTGAAATTACGAAATTTTTGAAAGGCGATAAAGTGATTTTCTCTATGCTTTATCACAAAGATGCAAATATCTATATGCATTATTCCCTCCTATACATTAATCTCTCGTTTTTGCAGCAGAAACGAATTTAAAGAAACTGCCAAAAAAATTTTTCTTCATACCTCGGTCGAAAGTACGTACTTTCGTCCCTAATAGCAGGGACGAAAGGTTAACATTTACTCCCTGTGAGAAGTACACGCGCGCTCTCTATAACTTTAAACCTTAACGCCCTTTAACCTTAAAAATAGTCATCAATATTGTTCTGTCAATATGTCATCTGATGAATCCGTAGACGAGGAAGAAGTTATACGAAATTTCGATGCAGAAGCGCGATTGATAATAAATACAGATACGTTGCCAAAGAAGTCTGTTGATCGATACAATCTTGTTTACGACACGTATAAAAAGTGGCAGATAGAACACAAAACTTCACTGTCAAACTGTGAAGAAAATAATTTGGTTGTGTATTTTAAGGACCTATCTAAAAAATTAAAGCCGTCAACTTTATGGAGTGTTTGGTCAATTTTGAAAAGCACATTAAATTCAATGCACCGGCCGGAAGACGCGATCCCGACGACGGACGGCTTATCGATCGTCCTGGCGTGCGAATCCGCGCGACACACGTGCACACACATACCAACGGTCACCCCGTTGGCACGCACGTGAATTTATTTTTACAAAATATGACAAGACTTGACTCTTGGAATGTATTTGATGCCTGCCCCCCCGACCAGCAGCACTCGCTTCGCTCGTGCCGCAAATGTCGGGGGCAGGCATCAAAAACATGCTTATTAACATTTAAAGTTAAAAAAAGTAAAATTAATAACGTACTTTCGACCGGCTATGAAGAAAAATCGTATACACTACGCGGGCCAAAAGTTGAAATCTCGGTCCTGCTCGTCATGATGCCCTCGGCTTCGCCTCGGGGCATCATGACGCGCAGGGCCGAAAATTCAACTTTCGGCCCTTGTAGTGTAATATACTATTTGTAGCAAACATGGACATCTAAATATAGAGAAATATAGGAAATGTATAATAATTTTTTTAGAAAAAAAGCAGTTTAGAATTATCTTCTAATATCTTTATATCTATTATAGTATAGATATGTTTAATTTAAGTGCATACACACTCAGATATTTTTTAAATTAGTAGAGTTATAAAAAGATTTTTTTAATTAAAGATTTTTTGAATTATTTTGTTTAAGAAGATCTATATGATAATGACTTAAACGAAAGTTACTCCCAAAAGTATCTCAATTAACATATACAGAAGTTTCCAATAACAGTTTGCGAATTAAGTTCTATTTTAAACCTATAATTTTCACGTTATATCTTTAAATATAAGCTCGAGGATGAAGATTTGATATGTTCGAAACTAATTTCGGAATTCGGACTCTTCAGAGTCTTATGTAGAACCTACTCTGCACATATTGCGCTTTTCCTCCCTCGAGAGTCTGCATGAGGTTGCACCGAGAAGAATTCAAGATTTACAGCACGACATAATACACTCGTAACGAGAAGGTAATTATAAATCATCCAGAGTAATGCAAAATTTATTAGTCGGGTTAGAAGAGAGCGGTGATACTACGTCATCATCATTGCCGAATGCGTGACCGCTTGTCGTCGGGATATTTATTCATCCGTAAACTATCAGTAGCGAAGATCTGCAGTCATAACTGCACTTAGAACAGGAAAATAAATTTTCGCGTGAAACATGCAAACTAAAATACAATCGCTGAAAAATTATGGTGAAATTGTGGTGAACTATACGCTCGGATGTAGCCCTATGCCGTTAATTTATTCAAAATTTATAGTACTCTCATAAAGTGTACTTCTTTCTAACACATGAAATGAATAAAAGGATAGACTGCTTCTCTTAATACGTTAATTACCAAGAAACATATATGTATAACTTGACCAGTAATAAGTAAAGAGAGGAAAGCCATTTGCAGGATAAAATAATTTTATATATTCCTTATATAGAAGCTGTTTCGTAAGTAGAGCAATGCAGTAGGAGTTAGAGATACTTTGGTCATTATAAATAATAGCAGTAGTAAAAAATATATTACGATACATAATTCGTACAACACGCACAAAATTATACCCCAACCAAATAATTGCTAGAAATTTCTTTAACCTTTTCGGGTCAACTGGCGATATATAAGCCACGTGAAACTACGCGGTTTCACGATGCCGATCTTTAAGGGGTCAAAATAATAAGATGATTAAGGAAAAATAATAAGGTGATTAGAGAAAAAGGAGATGAAGAGCGTTAAGACGGATACGCATGCGAATAAACTGAACGATATTGCAAAAGCACAATTACATATTTATCTCCCTCGCTCGAATATCATAAGAACTGATCCAAAAGTACGATCATCGCGCCTCGGGGCCGATCTTATCTCGCGCCGCGCCGTGGCATCGGCTGCCTACGCACGAACGTCCCCGCGTGACGGACATCTGAATGTGCATGCGCGCAGCTGCGCTTCACACGCGGGACACCCACCGGCAATTATGCACGCATTGTAACGTACGAGAGCGAAAAAAAAATCGCTCACGCGAATAAGAGAGTGAGAGAGAGAAAGAGAGGAAAAGAGAAAAAAGAGAGAGAGCGCGCAGCATGCACGGAAACGCGACACGAGTCCATACGCACGTACGTATACGTATGTAGGAAAGACGACTCCGGACTCTCTTGACTATTTGTCAACGGCTGAGAGACGGCTGCTGATTTCTCGCGACTTCTCTCGTCGCCTTATGTACCGCGAACGCGAGTAAAAAGAGGCAGCGAAACCGTCGCGTCGCTGCAAGGGAAGCCGCGAAGGAATCGTTCTTCACCTCGCTCTCTTTCTCCGTCTCCCTTTCTCCCCTCGCGGCGAGAAGAGGTGCACGTTCTTCTTGAGCGTGGATCGCAGGTACAAATCGTCGCGGTGAGATCAAAAACCGGCGCGTTATTCGCCGCCAATGCAGCGCACCGCGCGCACGCTCACGTGGTCAGATAATCCGCTGTATAATTTCGTCGCTGCGAATGCAGCACCGCGGACGATGCATCGGGTATATCTGGACGAGCAGGTCGACGTGGCTCTTGCGTGAGATGAAAATATAGAGCGCTTTATGATTTCGCAACGGCGCGGCACGACGCGGGCGTGGCGCGAAATCGCGCGGGTGGCAGAAATGGAATCAAGATTTTTCGTAGCCACTCATAGTGGTCGAGCTTGTAAAGATATTAATTAACCCTTTGCGACTCCGCGACATTATTGAGGCCGCGCAGCTCTACGTTGATGCGGCGCTAATGAGCGTCTCTGTTCGCAGATATACGATATTGCAGATTGTCTCGGGGAAATATTTTCCTCCAAAGCGTAAATAACAGTTAGGTTCCTTTAACTGTCTAATAATAATGCCAGCGTGAAAAGAGCTCCTTAGGCTGCCGCTGGTCGATTGAAATAACTTAAAGATTGTTTATCGCGGTGTGGTTGGCTCGCACAAAGAGAAAATCTCCGGCAGCGTTCCATTATAAAGTGGCGACTGCATTTTATCATACGTCTCATTGGCGAAATAATAGAAGCAGAACCGGATACGCGCTCTCGCGCAAGCGGTATTTAAGCAAGCCTTCGATAGCAGTGACACACGTGAGCGTGGATAAGCGTGGTAATGCTTCACTCGACGAGGAAGGTGGGCAAAAATAGAATTGCCGGCCCCGCATTAAAACTTACGTGCCACCAAATGCCATACATTCTTAGGTTCTGCCTCGCGGTCTAGTGGGAAGACATTTTTCTCTGCGGTCAGTTAAAGTATGCTCGACCCGCTCGATATCAGCCTTGCAAGGCTGCCTATGACAAAGAGATCTCGCTTAAAATCAGGTAGTAAACCCGTTGTGGCGTGACGTATTCAAACGCGCTCGCGACGAATCAACGAGAGAGGCCGGCTAAACCGGCTCATATTTTGCGATTTCTATATTTGTGTTCCCGGCACGGAGCTTTGACGCGGCGCGTAATAACTCGGCAATGCGAGGAAAAACGGGACTGCTTGCGAAATTCAAACGCGGGCGCGATTAACGCGTTATCCAGCTGCCAACTATCTTCCGCCACACGTAGGTGAAAACGTGTGAGACGGTTGAACGTGTATATTTTATCTAGTTGTTGAATCATGCATATGCAGAAGATAAAATAATAAGGTAAAACGAAATTCTGTGCGAAGTCGTAAAACAACCATCTATAAACGTGCTCAACTACGGCTAAGAATTTTATTATAATCGCGTATTCCCTTTATTACATTTGTGTATATGTATGCTGAAGTTGATCAGAAGACACACACAAAGTTTGTCCATGGTATCCGGACGATTATTATGCTACAATCATATTACTGCATGGAAAATCCCACACGTTTTACTCTTATGATAAGTGGCAAAAACCGTAATTCGTTGAATACCGCTGACATGGATGGATAACAGAGATTATCGCTCCAAGCAAGTTCTTAACCAATTCCCAACCTTCTTTATACATCTTTTTTTTTATGCTATCTATAATACACACTCATTTTTCAAACTAACGGGGGATGCAAGAATTTCTAATAAAAGAAAATTTTTAAAATATGTAACTAGTATGTAGATCAATTTCCAACTGTATATTATATTATATATTATATTATATTAATATAATATTTAAAATAGATTCAATTAAAAAAAGAGTACAGATCCTCATTTCTAAGAAAGATGAAAATGTGTGAAGAATGTACTTCAACATAATTGTTAAAACGTTAAGTCTAAAAATGGCCCTAAATTGTTATCTATGATTGCATATACGTTTGAAACAGAGAACAATATAGAATGTCTATGCGGTCTTTACGACTTATTGCAGCATTCGCTTTTACAATCTAGATTCACAATTTTCAATAAATATATTATCTTAACTGCAAATTTATTTAACATAAAATACATATTGGAATACATTAAACAAGAGAGCAACGTGATGAGTTTGTCAGGAGCATTATGTATCTTTTTCCACGACGATAAATCATTTATATACGCGGATAATAACCGAGCAATGTGTACACTGGTTGCGTATATTCGGGAGACAGATGCACGCACTACCCATCAGTCATGATCACGAACCTCATCGCCATCACGGTCATCATCATAATCCAGATCAGACCTTCGGGCAACAAACCTATCTTCGTTCAAGAATCTAAAAGCGAAGCGGATGAATACGCGATCCTAAGAATCCATTGCAATGCAGGTAAGAAATACGAGTTTCGCATGGCCTTTGGCAATATTATATTACAGTTGCAACATTTGTGGCATAAGTTCATTTAATATGTAGTTAATATCATCGTGTAAATCGAGACTGGAAAGATTTATTATAAATATATTATATTAAACAATTCATTTGTCAATGATAATATGCGATATGCGTTCATGCTCAATTAGTCCGTCAAATCGTAATAATAGTAAAAATGTGCTATTTATAAACATACAATACAGCAACGAGAGAGAGAGAGAGAGAGAGAGAGAGAGAGAGAGAGAGAGAGAGAGAGAGATTGTGATAACATCCAATGATACGCGTATGATTTTATTGTTAATATAAATTATTAACTATCAATAATCATTGGTAACTAATCACAATAGTAAAATAGTGTTCTAATATTTTTTATACGTATAAAAACATTATGCTAAAGAAATCATACATATTGCAAAAGAATACACACTATATTTTGAAAACCATTATTATTTACTCGCAAGCATATCATTTTCTCTCTTTTTCTTTTTTTTTTCTGTTGCGTATTCATGCAATGTTGTCCAATAATGGCCAGAGCCAAGGTCTCCGTATTATTATTTTCCATATTAGAGATAATTACTCGGCATCAGAGTAATATATACAAAGTAATGCATACGAGAACTTCGCACAACATGTATGGCAATGGTTAACTGCTGGCATCTGCTTTAAATTCGAGAGAACCTCGTGTGATTCTTCGTGCAGGTACGATTGTGATATACGTTTGTGCCTTCTGCATGTCCTGCATATTTTCGCGTACGCACACCCATTGTATGCCTATTACAGGCATTGCCTTAGACGAACCGACTTCCCCATAGTCCTATATAAATACTTGCTTGCGCTATATCAATCTTTTCAGTAATGATATAAAAACAAACGTCTTTATCATAAAGGCGACTTCTTCAGACGTTTAAGTTTTTAATTAGAAAAATTCTTATAAACCTATTATAAAAATTTACGTAAGTAAAAGAATAAAAAAGTATATGTATATAATAATGTTCTTATGTGCACAAAAGCAAATCACAATAATTGTATTCCTTTATTACTAGGAAAATTGTTATGTCTACTTTATAGTGCGAAGCAAAATTCAGAATGTTTTTGCAGATTTATGAGAAAATTTTCAGAGACTTAATGAAACCTTGGATTAGTATATTCAGATGATAAATAGTTTACGAGTACTCATAATGAGTAACTGCATACTAACAGCTTAGCATAGCTTATCGATAACGTAATCAGCCGACTCTCCTCTATATATACACGTGTTATGGAATTCCATTTTAATAGGTTTCCGATTAAGTAAACGCCCGCTCGTGTCCAATGATCTAAATTCCATTAAGTCCCGTTCTAATTGTTATTCATGTTACTACACCACTTACAGTTAGCTCTTTCGCGTGCGAGGTAGCTCGTTGAGGAAGTTGTTTAATTAGCAATCTTCAATAAATCTTTAATTGAATATACCGTAATTGATCGGTTTTATACATATATTCAAGAAAACATGTGTTTAAACCTGATCGGTTACGGTATTCATTAAAGATTGATTGAAGTTTGCTAATTAACTACGTGTTTATGATAGGAAAAGATCTGTGATTTTTCTTAAATACATATATCATCTGCTTTACATCTTTTTTTTATTTCTAATTTTGTGTGACGATGATGGAACATAATACCTAAAATATAACAATTAAATTTTATTAAATTAATTAAAAATTAAAATAAATAAAGAAAATAACACTCCATTGTATTGAGAGTATACAATTTCTTAATAATATCGTAATATATCTAAAATCGTACATATTAAATCTAACTTGAATAATAACGAATAGAATATACTAATAAGTGCATTTAATACACGACGCTACTTACGTCTTATATAAATCATCTCACGAGCCACCAAAGCAATCGAGAAACGTAGCTCTAGTATATTTAACGGCTTTAACGGCTCACTATAGGGTTAACGAATCAATTAGCGACGGAGAAGGACGAAAAGGAAGAGGTGGATGTAAAGGAAGTAGGAGGAACGAGATCGAGGACTCGATCTTTGCGGGGTCGATGCTAATTTCTGGGGTCGAATCGTGCGCCGACCACGCTCGCGATTGGTCTACGCGAGTGGCGGCCCCTTTTTGTTCTTTTAGCCGAGACCCGCCAATATATATATCTATATATATATATGGAGCAACCTGGCGACGATCGTGATATGTCAGCCGGCACCCACGCTCCTGCGACTTCAGATTCGTTGTGCCACCTTTGCCGCGAAACCTTCTCGGCCCTGACCTGTCCTGTCGTCGCTTCAGGCCTTCTTTAAACTTACATCCTATTATCTCACAGCACTCAGATCAAGTTTTTCACCTAATTTTTTCAAATCTTAATAGAGTTAAGCTAGTAATAAAGCAATTTTCATCGTTTGGTTTTCCGCTAAATGTATAAGCGTCGCCACACACAATAAATCTGACAAGTAATAATCGCACGTCTCAACAATTCCGATAAATTCTCGTATAAAATATAGATAGAAAATCGAGGATTCTTTTTCAAGTATAAATACTATAGAGAACAAATTAAAAGTAAAACCATGTGCTTCAATACTAAAATATGAATAATTTTTTTTATTTTAGTAGCAATCAAAAATTAAAAAATTTATAGATTTACAATTAGTGTATTTAGGAATATATAAATTCATAACAAAATCTGTAGCGTAACTATAAAATAAATTATGATACATTTTACCAATTTTGTTTACTAATGTTATTATATTATACATTTCTGTATTAAGCTATTTAATAGAAACTAAATTTTTATAAATTAAAACAAAATGAAGAAAAATATATAATATATATAAATAATATATATATAATATATATTATAATATATATTATATATATATAATATATATATATATAAAAATATATAATATAGAAAAATATATAATATAAAATATATAATAAGTGTCATGTGGAAAAATCGAAATTAGAAAATATTGGAAAATATCGTAAAATTTCTTACGATACTGATTGCAAAAAATATAAAATAGGATAGACAGTGAACTGTGAAAGAAGATGCTGTTTGCCTAATCGCTGCATCTTACTATCGTTGATATCATTCTCGCAATATAACAATATTATTATTCTAATCGCCCCTTCTCTCTTTTGCAGAAAAGAAGGCGCGATGGCTGACGATTGCATTCGCCATCCACTACGATTTTCTCCCACTACAACCGCTCTCTGTCCTCCTACTCTGATGGCAGTTGGGCCACCTCTTCCTGAAAAGTATACCATCACCGACCATTGCGGGTGCAACTGAAATCAAGGCTACCGATTGGACGGCCTCTAACGCTCGCCTAGGAATGCCGCGTGCAACGAATGCAACGCGCGACACACGTGTGGAGATGCAGATTAACGTAATCTCCGTGAGCCATATGTTATCGGGCCGAGATCGGCGACGCCTTCGGATTGCTCCGCGCGAAGGATTTATGTTAATTCTAAATAACCTTCGCTGAAATTAACCGTTTTGCGTAACGCTTAAAGCTCCTTCCCCGGATCGAGAGGGAGCCTTCAATGTCATCCAATCAATTTTTTGCCCAGATCTTAGAAATAATCACGATATATCTATATTAATATCCATGTCTATCTCTATCTGATAAGGTAGATAATAATAAATATCACGAAGCAATCAAACGTGTTCATACTCGAAGTGTTCATACATGTTCATTGAAGAAAATTTAAAAGAAAATTTTTAGAAATATTATTACTTCGCAGTATCTCGAAACTCCGTCAATTAATACGTCTCTATATTTTTGGTATTTAAAAATCGTGCAAAGCAAAATGTATTTGTAAAATACAAATTTAGTTTCTATAAGAAAAATCCTTAAAACCTCCAAAAGCGTTAAAAAATACTGTGTATTTAAATACTTAATTTACTCTATCTCAATGTTAATTTAAAACAAATGTGTTGGCATCGTAGAAGATTTCTATCGTATAGCTAAATCGAAGTAATCTATGTAACTAAACTGTATTAACTACAAAAACGAAGTTTTAACGTGCAGTGGATATATTATCTATTCCATACTAATATCCCTGTAAAAAAGAATTTTAGGAATACGCTTTGTTCACGCATAATAAAATATAATATTACATCATTCCTGCAGTATTATTAGATAGACCTGTTTGACGGTGTCACTTTTATTGCAATCGAGCTGAAGTTATTCGAAATATGAGGAACCATTGGAGTCTGAGCCGACGGGGACGACAAGAATGAGCGCGGAGGATGAGGAGAAAGACAAAGGGCTGTTAAAGAAACGGCGGGTAAGAGACAACCGCGAAAAAGACCGGCAAGCGGAATGTCGGTTAATTTGTAGCCAGGTCTAGTCCACGCCATAATCTGCGCGTGTATCATACTCTTTTATACATGCCGAGACACACGTTGCCGATCAGTCGCGTTCATGCGTGCGCCGCGACGTGCATCATAGAACGCCTATTATTAATTATTATCATATAAAAAACGAACAGTCTTTATATATTATATAATACTATGCAGTATATATTATATATATAATATTACGTACAGGTTGTCGACAAAATTCGAAAAATAATCGAATTGTCGTAAAACCGCGATTAGTTTCTCATTTAACTGCGAAATATAAGTCACGATGATGCAATTGTTAATAAAATACTGAAAATTTATCATCAAACTGCAACTCTGATTAAAATGTGTATTAAACTCTGATTAAAATAATTTAAATGTGTATTTTGTTTATAGTTGCTGGAGTATGTTTTTCATATTTGTTATATTGTACAAAAGAATATTGTATTTCGTCATTATTTTGAAATGAAAATTTTATCATAAAGATTAAAAAAAAAACAATAATGTGTAAAATATATTGCAATCCATATTAGGTCAACAGCTAGTATCACGAATCTGATGTTATGTAATATCATTTGATGGTATAGTATAATATTAGCATTCTAAAAATAAGTTTTCATTTTAATATAAAATTTTGAAAAATTATTAATTTATGTTGTTAATCGATCGACCGTGAAATCGATCGTTAATAGATGAAATAAATAGACAATATCCACTATAACAAAGTGGACTATTCGATATAGAGAAAAAGAAATAGAAATCAATGTTACATTCCACTAAGCAACTTATGTGACCAAGTCACCAAGCGAAAGCAGTAACAAGCTTTTACCGTACCGGTATTCAGAATACCGGTATACAAGTCGTGTCTTAGTTATGGCAGGTATTTACTACTAGGCACCGGGAATATATTACGTTCGCGTACTTCGTTGCATCAACTTGCTGTTTTTCCAGAAAGCCGCGGAATGTACGAGATCTTCGAGACGTGATGTGAGAACAGAAAGTGCTTAAAAACATTTGCTTGATTACATGAGTCGGATACCCAAGAGAAGTAATTACATCGTATTTTTCCATGTTCTACGTTATAAAAATATTATATATCTACGCTTTCACACAATTTTAATCCCGATGAAAGAATAAAGAAATGTACCGAACATAAAACAGTGCGGAATACCACATGGTACTCACAATCCTGTAAATACTTTATCGTCCAGATAAAACTGTTCTACGTAAAACCGAACGGTGGGGGGGGAGTTCTTTCTTGCTCGACACTCTCGCATAAGTAGGCGAGTGCCGCTCCGTGCAGAGAGCCACGAAACGCGAAACAGAGCACAAAAAGAACAATCCGCGAGGTGGATGAGAAGGGCACATAAGGAAGCCGAGTTTACGAGATGATTGTCCTACGGACCCTATTCATTCGACATGAAACCTCCAGGTGGATCTCTATTGTACATTATTGCGCCATTGTCCATTGTCGCAATTCGCCACAACTGGTCTTCTTAGATTTCTTTGACATAAGTGGAAAAAGCTCGGTAAGAATAAAAAAAAAGACCGATGGCGTTAGATTAAAATATTCGAAATAATTAAGATTACGAAGAAAGCCAAATGTCATTATTTATTAAGTCAATATATCATTTAACGTGTTATTCTCTAAAGTTCAGATTAATGCTTTCCATATGCTTTCACGTGTTTCGAACACAAGTTTGAACGCTAGCTTTTTCATGTAATGTTTATCAGAATCATAGTGACTAATCCTTTTTATATTGTAATAAAAAATATTAGAAATTATGTATAGGATGAGCCAATGTCGTTCAATTCAACATTTAGGTAAAAAGCCCTTAATCACGTCTCGATTTCAATTACTTTCCGATTTAAGAACAAAATCGCCGGGGATGTTAAAATTAACGGCAATTAGCGGTATCACGTGCCTCCCACGTTAGACGTTTGAGAGAAGAAAGTGCAGCTTGCACGCGACGCAAGCGCGGACAAGAAAGTTTTACGTCCTGCGGGACAAACATCGATGGAAATCGAATGATGCGGAACAGGCACCTGCGTGGGTACAGGCAATTACGTATGAATAACTTCGACGAAAAAGCAGCCGATGCGATCGCACACACCGACTCCGATCTTATCGGCGCGGTGTCGCGCGCATTGCCGAAGGTCCTAGGCCCGGACTCCGCCCGGTTATGACGGTGCAATTATCAATAATTGAGAAATTTTTTTTCGAACGTAATTCAATATAACGAGCCGGCGCGCTCATTAATTTGATATTATAAGCACTGTCTCCCGAACATTCCTGTTATTATATTTGCCGTAAGACCATTAACCTCTTTTCGCGGTACGCAATTTATGTTTTTCCCTCTCTTTTTTTTAGTTACGCTCCGCGAATTTCGAAGACAACTGTAATTCGGGTCATATGCGCCGTGTTTCAAGATAATGCCCAGGTTATTCGAAGTGTGTAAATCATCAGATGTGCAATCTCACTTTAATTACTCAAATTAATTAAGCAAAGATTAATTGATATAAATTAAGATGATTAACAGCAACATATATTCATATAATATATATCATCAGATTAAAGTAATTATGTACGAATATTAAAAGCCTTCCGCCATAATTGCTGACGAAAGCGCAATAATAAAATTTTATTTTATTATTCCTAATTACATTTAATATAATCCTTGATATTCTTAAAAATCATTTAAAATTATAGACATACAAGCAAAACCGTTTTCATAATTCCACTTTTTAAAATTCCTTTACTTTTGATACTAGATACATCATTAATATGTGTGTGAGTAGGTATATGTGATGGAATTACTAATAATGTATTGTTACTATAATTTCTATTTCATATTTTAAGTCACATAAAATTTTCTAATAATTTTGATTATTCTCAAAATAATACAATTTTAATCCGTTTTTGTTTTTACAAAAATAAAAAAAGTAGATACTAATAATAAATCTTACTTAATAATTTACTGTTTTTCTAAAAACATAAACAAATTAATATTCTGCATTAATCTCTTGTAAATAATCAAATTATTAGAAAAATTTCTTGTTTTAAGTCTTTAATTTCAGCTTAAGCCTGATAAGTATCTGATGGCTAAATATCTGGCCAATAAATAAAGTGTCGATTATTATCATTAGTATCGTAAAATATTAGCACTATTAAGCTACCAAAAGCTAGTATACATAGCTAACAGAAATCAATCAAGACACAAGTAAAGGAGGATCATGACATAATCGGCATGTATCACTCACGTTGCACGGACATATATCCCCACGGTAATTCGAGAAACATAACTCAAGTCCTGACGGACCGCTGAATCATGAGTTTCTCGCGGCATATATATCGCCGCGACGTGTCAGCTTCCCTTTTGCTACTTTAGTTGCCTGTTTTCCTCCCCGCTCGTTCATTCTCTCGACTCGTCAACCCTATGGCCGTCTATGTCCTTTTTTGCCAATGTGTGACGACTTTTCTCTCGCCGCACACATATTACCACCTTTCAACCGCGTAAAATGACCTTTACGAGGAGATTGTATCACTGCGGCAACTGTCGCGATAATTAGACATTACTGCAGTATTCGGTTTCTTCACCACACAATGGCATGATCGGTAATTAAATTTCCAGCACATAATTTACTAAAAAGTTTATTTATAAGAAACTATCGACGGATCTACGCATTTGAAAAAGTTTAAAATAAATGGATATGCGTGTAGTACTCGATATATTATATTTTAAAATTATGAGCGAATTTTTACATATTCAACGCTTGAATATTTTTCTATGTCATATTACTTTTAACTATGTTACATACGTCTATTGCTATACGTGAAAATCATTCGACATCAAGAGAAATTTAATTGTAGTAAAATTAAGAGCTCGACATTGGTACAAACAGTGATGTGCATTCGCGCTATTTTTTATATTATTGAGCTGAGAATAAATAACAAAACAATAAGCAACCTCGTATGAGTTATAAAAATTGTTTTAATAATATAATTAAACGAAATAATCGCGATCCGTCAAATCGAGAGAACGAGAGTTGGGGTGACGCTTCGAATAAATAAATCTATGAATCAAGAGATTATATCGATTACACACTCACCTTATCACGCCGGTCTCCTTATGCTTGCCGATGAGGAATGTCAGTATACCGTCGGTCATCTGATTCGCCCACGGTGGTTTCACCCAGATCAGGTTCTTAAGATGACCCGCGTACACTGCAGGCAGAATCCAATTTTCGATGCTGATCTCGCTGAAAGAGTGAGAAGAACAAAATGATTATTAATAATTATTTTCGTGATAATTATTCGCTTATAAAATTTATTCATTATAGATTGAAAAGCTGTGTATTTTTTGTATTTTCTTTTCCTCTCACTTTTTGCGATCCACGTTATCAAAAGTGCACATTGTACTTAAGAGACATGTTTACCATGTGCAAGTCTAAAATGCTGATATTCTAATATACTAATAATTTGCACTACAATTAAATAACATTAATCAAATAAATTATTTCTGGAATCTTTTGCAAGAGAGTGAGTAAAAATGAGGAACGACGTTCTTTTTTGTACGCTATTATATTTTGCATATTTAAATATCAATATCTCTCTTTAATTATCTCGAATATAGAAATATTACTAAAAATATACCATTTTGAAAAAGTTAAAATTTAATAACGATAACGAGTTTGGTAATACACAGTTTATAATTTTTTACAAGAATTATAAGTAATGATAATTGATAGTTTCAATGATAACGTAACGTACTTCTCTCTCTAAAAAGTGTCCGGAAGTACGTACGGAAAGAGGAAAAGAGAGAGAGAAAGAATGATGCTTCTCTCTCTAAAGTGTCCGGAAGTACGGAAAAAGAAAAAGAAAGAGAAGATGGTTCTCTCTCTAACCTCCTCCTATCAATGCATTATGTATTTGTAAAAATTTGATTTAAAAATTTCAAGTCTATTCTCGCATGCCGAAGGAAGATCATTCGCTGATGTTTCAACAAAGGACAAATGTTGTATGAAACTCACAAATATGATTAATTGTTACACATACGTACCTAAACAGTCGATCCTTGTCCCAGACCGCATCGGCCGGCATCTCCTTCGGTATCAGCATATCGGGATGCGAATCCAGATGTACGAAGGTGTTACCTTCGAAGGGCAGATGCTTCGAACCCATACATCGATATATGTACGGTAAGACCTGAGGATGTCGTAAACAGGGCGCGTTTATCAAAAATTCGTTCGAAAATTGAATCTCGCGTTCGCGTCGCGTACTCGACCGATGCGCGATGCGCGGAGTAGCGCGTAGCGCATATGGCGTCGAGATCTCGAACTTAAACTTTGAGATCGACTTGAAGTTACTTGAAGTTGGATCAGTTAGTCGATTCCTGACGAGAGCGGCTGATCTTCTTCACTTATTCAAATTCAAAATAATCTGAAGATCTATTGGAATTCGATTGATTTCGTTATATAACATATATAATTAATATGCACTCATTTACGTAAAAGTTACAATAAGTATTTGTTTATAAACAAATAACTTTCAGAACCGCTGAGATTTGTTATGTGAATCTTACGAAATATTGAATAACAATCTCATTCTCGTCACATGATATCCTTTTCCATATTTCTTTGAAAAATTCAAAAGTCAGCAATAATTTAACAATAATATATAATTATGTGACAGTCATAAAATTAATATTAATGTATCAAAAGATAATTTTGGGGCATACTCTAGAAAAACACAAAAATAATCTGCGCATAGTTTAATTCGCGAAAGAATTTATTGTATATGTAGAAGAGAGAGAGTATATCAATCAATCAATCCTAATCATTCATTTTAATGTTATGTTTGTGTGTATGATCTTCAGAACTTATACATTTGAGTACACTCACATACATAACATATCATTCAGAATTTCGATCGTGTAGTGCAGTGTGTACGACGATTTCGGAGCGCGCGCTGCGCGCCACTGACGCCGCGACATCTGGCGGCGCGTTGCGCGAAGCGCTACGCTGCATCGTGCATCGTCCGCGGCCTAACGAACGCGAGAGAGCGAGAGAACGGCGTTCGAATATACCCACCTCATCGTGATCCTCCACCACGTAGACCGGCGTCCTCTTGAAGTGCTTGCGCGTGTACGACATATCTCGCGAGCGCGGGGGTAATGCGGACCTGACCACTGACCGTCGACCTCGACACAACGATCGCCGGACCGACGAGACGCGCGCGTTAAACGATCGATTTTCTAATTAACACCACGACGACACGAAACTGCACGCGGACACTGGGTAATCGCGGGCACGCGGCGCACTGCTTCGCGCGGTAGCACGTGGTCACCGACTGAAGTTTGCTCTTAGGCGCGCACCTCAAACGCGATCATTTCGCGAATAAAGGGACAAGGGCACCAGACAGGGGGGTTTACTCCGAATTTCTCACGAGACGAGTTTCGTAAGGTGGTTCCCCTTTTTTCTCTTGCTCTAGCCCCCGGCCCTCCCTCCACCCCTCCCCCTGGCCCCTCTGAGGATGAGGACGCCTTAGAAACCTGATCCTTCTAACACAGCCGGCAAGCGGCGAACGAATGTCCGGAGTATCATTTGACAAATTTATCCGGACAGGTCGGATTGTGATTATCGAGTCACTGAAAATCTCTGCATGTTATTTTAATATCAGGATAAATTGTTATATACTTTTCTTCAATGATAATTTTATTCTGAGTAAAATTTGATACATACATATTTCTGTATTTTATTTTGCTCGTTATTTTTATTTTAAAAAATTTGTGGGGACTGTTAAAATGAATCAGATATTTTTATTTAACTAAAAGTAAAATTAAAAACACTGATGTTTCTCCAATCTCTACGTATATGTATAATATATCTACTCATAAATAAGTATATAAGTATCGATAAAATCACATCCTTTGTGTATCCAGCTCTGTCCATTTAAACAATTATAAAACATTTACAGATAATAAAAATATTTATTTATGCAGAATAAAAAATCAATCAATCTTTCTCACTAATCGCTCAACATGTAATCACATAACTTATTTTGTAAATCGCGAAATAAATCACATGACTCGCACAAACGATATTTACATACATGTTAATAGATGTTATCGATTTTTATAAAAAGATGTACATGGTAAAGTATCCTCACTACTGACAAGCGACAATATTCGATCGATGAGACTATACAGGACCCGATCGCAAAAGATCATCCAGTTGCATAACTGCAGTTAGCGTAGAATCGGTAGGAAAAGGTTACCTCCGGCACACACAGTTCAAGCCTCGTCGATGCGTGTTAAAGTATCGGCGATGCGTGACCTTTCGCTATCGATCGATTCACATGTCATTCTTTGCCGCCGCTTGATCATAAAACACATCGTGAGAAAGTATCCGAAAAACGAAAATGCGCTCGCAGTACGGTCTATGTGAATATATAATTGAACAAACGACATTCTGTATCTCATTAGTCGAATCCCACGTGATTATTGATCGTACATAATCAAATTCTCAAACATTTGCGATTTATAGATCTCGAGATGCAGCTGATCCGTTTGCCTCCTTAACGACGATAGGAATCTCTCGACATCTGCTTCACATGAATAAACATCGTTTACCAAGTCATTGCCTAGCCCGTGATCTCCTAAATTTGCAGAACGATCATTGGTTTTCTGTTCCAAGTATCGTGGTGTGCGATTAAATCGCGACGATTGAGCGTATGTCCCGGAAGAACAGGGATATGCAGGTACACGTTCGTTCCATTGATCATGATAAATTTGATTCGATGAGCACGCTTGCTCTTCTAAATTATAATGTAAATTAGAATTTGGAATCCACGGAAAGCTTTGCGCTGGATTCGACAAAGGTTGAGGAGTTTTCTTTGCATTCACATTTGCACGTGAATTTGTTATCCTTGAATACCTTGTTGAGGTAACTGAATTATCTATACCTACGCTATCCTTTGGATCACGTGTGTGAGACGTTAAATGTTTATCATGTTTGCTAAATTCATTCAAATTGTTGTAAACAATGTTATTTGTTTGTACAGGCGTATATTTAGTTTGCACGGTTTTAACTTTACTTTGCTGAATGTTCTCCCTGCTGGACTTTTGACTACTGCTACTGGTGGGTGACGCTTTCTGTCCGTTGTTTAAAGCGACTTTATCAGTATAATTTGAATACGTAACATCCTTTTCAGATAATATAAAAGACGACTCGCTTGAAGTACCGTATGTTTCTTCAACAGTTTCTTCATCCATTTGTCGAACTTCTATATTTTCGTGTCTTTGATCGGAGATTGTATTAGTATAAACGCCATTCGTATTTTGTATTTCATGCTTATTTTGACTGGCAACTGTAACTTTATTAGAATAAACTTCTTGCACTTTCTTTGTCTTTGAATCTTTACCATTTACTGCATTTGTTACTGGAGTATCCACTTCAGAAGTCTCATGGTATTTACCTATGCCGTTATCTTGATTTTCTAAAAGTCCCTGTTTTTTAAACATTTGTGCATACTTCGCCAATTTATCATTTTTCGAAGAAACCAGATTTTTAGACGGTGGTACATCTTCCGCTAACTCATCATCTTTTGCAGTTCTTTCTGCTGTTTCTTTAAGAAGCGCTTTTATTTCCGAGAATGCCAAATTTTGCTCTCTTATTTTCCGAATCACATCACATGTTTCAGTTTCATTTAAACATGCTATATAATCTATTATTTCTAATAATTTTTCATTGGGATTTTGACAAGTTCTAAAATATTGTAGTGCCTCGCGGTATTCTTCAATTTCAGAGTTCGACATCATTAAATTTGGCATATGTTCATCAACATTTATAGGATAAGGAAAAAATGCGTTAAATTTAGTACCTAATGTATAGAAACGGCCTTTGAAATCTTCTATTTCTGTGTACATATCTAACAAATTATCTGAATTAGATGCTGAATATATGTAAGTATCCTGCACCTCTTCATCATTACGAAGTTCTGGAAAAATACACAAGAAAGCCCGTTTCTGTATATTAAGGAAAGTTTTGAGAGCTGAAAAATGTTCTTCGTGTAATAGTTTATAAAAAGATTCGGTCATGTCTTTATACGTATTATCTAACAAATTAATTTCAAAATCGAGTAACTCTTTCCACTTGGAAGCTACTCTCAATAGAGATTCTTCATCATTACAAACGTTATCGTCATTTTCAATAATTTTTGTACCATATGTTACCAAATAATTGTTTACTATTATCCGTATGTGATCGTTCTCACTGTTATCTAATTCATTTATAGGTAAACTATGCATGAAATCAGAATCTTTTGTAGAAAATGTATCCTGAGAAATTTGTATAAACGTTTTTTCATTATCATCCTCTTTATCACAATTGGACACAGAAATTGATGCATCATCTTCTTTTTTTATGATTAATGAATCTTTCATATATTGAACAATGTTTTCAACCTCGGCATCTGATAATTCGCGATTCTCTTTATCTGACAGAGCTACTTTAAACACGACGTCTTTATTCAATTCTTCCATAAGAGAAGCATCATCTGAAGGTGTTATTGTAAAGGTATATATATTTTTTGATGTGGATGATGAGTTTACAACTTTACTTTCTTTAAAATTTTCTTCTGCAGATTTTACAGTCGATGTCTCTTCAGATTCTTTAGAAGTATTAGCTACAGAATCAGTTCTGCCTGGAGCGTAATGTTGAAATAATGAACTAATTTTTATCTCCTCATCTAAATTAGATCTTGATCTCACAGGTGTATCATCAGAGACAGTTTTGTGGCATTTTTTATTTTTCGATTTACGTTTTTTACGAATTTTACTAGTATTTCCAACATTATTCTTCGATGACAACGTATTGATCCCCATGTGTTTTGGTACTTTACATTCGTCATCTCTCGCAGGTGTGTCGCTTCTTTCTATTGACGAAATATCACTGCTTGCTGTACTCTGGAGCGAAACGTTATTAGATTCTTCATCTTTCGCAGTAGAAGCATTTGCAACATCATTTTCTGATAATGTGTCACTGGCCACTGAAGGTAATATATGTTCTGATATAGGTATTTTTATAGGTGCACCATTTTTAGATTCAAGGATCATTTTATCAATGACTGGCAACTTTATGAGATTTTTCTCAGATCCCAAATCAATTTTTTCAAACGCTGACGTATCATCAACCCAAACATCTTCCGTGTAATCAGAATCGAGTTTAAACAAACCAAAATTTAGTCCACCAATCGAAGCTAGTAATTTTTTGAACGACGAAAGCTCATTTTCGGAAATGATCGTGATAGAAATTCCATAAGATCCATAACGACCAGCCCTGCCAATTCTATGTAAATACGTCGCCGGGTCGTTGGGTATGTCTAAGTTTACGACCATATTAACATTTTCTATATCTATACCCCTTGCAGTTAGATCCGTGGTCAACATAATTCTACATTCGAGATTTCTTAAGTTTTCAATCGCTTCCAATCTTTTAGTCATATCTTGATTTCCAGCAATATATGAAGATGAAAAACCCAATGAATTAATCTTATTGCTTACTGATTGAGCTCTATAACAAAAATAGAACAATAAATATTAATCAAATATTAATTAAATCAATTAAATATTAAAAATGAAACAATTAAAAAATAACATACCGTGATTGATAATTTGAAAAGACTAGGCTTTGCTTAAATGAAATCTTGGTAAAAATTTTTACCAGTTCATCAACTTTTGTTTGTACCTAAAAATATAAAGAAATAGATTATGTAGAATTTGTTTGTTAATAAAATAAAATCTGATCATTCTTGTATATAAAGGAAAAAAACCTGTTTCATCGCATTGGGATATGCTGGAACCACAGCCACAAATTGTCGGATTCCAATCAAAATTGGTCCATCAATATTTGGTGATGTTAACACTGGAGAGGACATGTAAGTTTGCAGAAATGTTTCTAAATCTCCAGGATAAGTAGCACTTGAAGCTATAATTTGTTTGCTGGATGGTAGCTTAGAAAATATATAGCTATAAAAAAGCATATTAATTTTAGTAAATTGCAGAACATGTTGAAATTGTTGATAAGAAATTTGACTAGATACAATAATGTGCATTAGCACAGCCTATTAAAATCTATTACATACTAATCTATCTAGATTCATATGTACAAGCATGTACATATGAATTTATTGAATACTAAATCCTTAAACTCAATACTAACTTGATATCCTTTTGAAAACTAATTTCCATTAATTTGTCTGCCTCATCAAGAACAAATAATCTGACTTTTGAAACATGAAGAAATCCCTTTTCGATTAGATGTTTAATTCTACCAGGTGCACCAACAGCTACGTGACATTTGCTCAGTTTTTTCTTATCTTCTTCTAATGGCATTCCTCCCACAAAGTACTCAACTCTTAATTCTAAAATAGCAAAAGTAATTGACAAAAACATAAAGATAAATTTTTTAAAAAATAAATATAGCAATAATATTTCAGACTATACCTTCTATTTTTGCACCTATTGCTTGAATAACATGAGTTATTTGAATCGCAATTTCCCTCGTAGGTGCTATTATTAAAACTTGTGGTGATTGTATTGAAAGATTTAAAGTTTCAAGAGCTATTATACCAAATACTAAAGTTTTTCCAGTCCCTGATTTTGCACGTACTATCAAATCTGTAAAATGTAAACCATTAACACTTTTAATATAAAAAAATCATTATTGTTGTTAATATTATACATATATAATAATATAGCTATAATACCAAATCCACAACGGCCTAACGGAATGGCTTTCAACTGAATAGGAGATGGTTTTTGAAATCCAGCAGACATTAACCCATCCAGAATATCTTGTGGAAGTCTCATTTGAAAGAAGGTAACATCTCCTTCTATTTTTATATCATTCGTTCTCTGCTTCTTGCTTACATCATGTGCAATTTGTTGAGCCATTTTTCTAATAATACAGATAAATATATGCAAATATAAAAAATACTAATTAAGATATAATAAATAATATTGAATGAAGAAATAGTAACAGAAATAACTTCCTTTTTATAAAATGTGGTATTATTTCTATTACGTCAATTACGGCATAAAATTCTATTAATCAATAAATATTTATTCCTTCTTTTCATTCAAATTTCTACAGAAAGTATGTTAAACAATGCGTAAAAAAATACGATATAAACAATATTTGTCATAGCATTCAACGTACTTAACATATAATCTACATAATAACGCGATTTATATAATTATACAGTAATATTAATAATTAATTATACAATAATATTAATTTACAATATATATAATAATGCGATTTATATAATTATACAAACTTTTATACGCCGGTTTACTTCTTGAAATAACCATCAACAAACACCATGCTCTCTCATAACCTCACAAAATCACAGGTGTTCAGAAAACACAACGATCGTCTTTTGGGAAATGGATTTTAGAAGCATAATGGCCGCGTTGGAAGTTTTCTTCACGCTGATTGGATTACATCTTTAGATCTAGAGGAATAGTCCTATCTCAGTAGAGAAAACTTCCCCAACAGCTGAACACGGCCAATGAATGATTGGGCACCGTTGTGACTATTTTGTGAACGCAGCAGCAAGCTATCGCAAAAAACGTTCGAGACTGATTTTGTCAGAAATTCGAATATTTCATTATAAAATTAAATAAAAGACTTTCCGCTGCCGTGTGCTCTTGGTGCAGCAACTCGTAGCGATGCATTCCGTAATTGCACTAATTGCCTGCAATTTATCCATAGGATTAAAGTTATAAGTTTTCTAATCAAGAGTCAAGACTACCATTAGTTTAGAGCACTGGGCGCTCCTCTTCGGAGTCAACTTAAATAAGGTCGAGATTTTGCGGAAATTAATTGAGCCGCAGTGTCGGTCCGACTGTTACGAAAAATAGAAAAAATTCTGTGAAAAATGGGGCGCCGTTCGATCAACACCACGAAAAGTGGGAAATACATGAATCCCACTGATCAAGCACGTTAGTAACCGAGAACATAACCAAGCGTCTAACCAAAGAATATCTTTAAGAAAGCACAATCTTCAAATGAGAGGCTGTATCTAATCTTTTTTCTTAAATTTTAGGAAAGGAAGCGCGTAAGAAGGAATTAAAAAAGAATAAAAAGCAACGACAATTAGTAAGAGCGGCTGTTTTGAAAGGCAAAGATCCAGCGCAGATTATCGAAGAGATGGAGAAGATTGATCAAATGGGTTAGAGATTATTCAATTTTTAGAATATAGCATGTATATATGAATGTGATATATTTCTATATATTTATTCTTTTATTTTTAGAGTATAACGTAATGCAACCACCTCCCTTGAATGAGAAAGTATTAAAAGACAAACGAAAGAAACTTAAGGAAACTTTAGACCGCGTCTTAAAAATGTATGTAAGTATATAAATACTGTAATAGTAAATTTTCTTCAATAAAGTATTGGTAAGCTTATGAAGAAATTGAAATTTGGATTGTACTATGATATAATCAGCGTATTATCTTTTTGTCTTCTAGGCAAAGGACGATCAAGAAAAATGGGCAGAGCTGAAGGATCAGTTGATACAATATGAACGCAGAAGGATAGACTTGGTATCCTATTTTGAAGCTGTGCGGCATGCGCAGCAAGTGCAAGTTGACGAAATACCATTGCCATCGGCTGCTAATGACATATCCAGAATGTATCCAGGTAGATATAGTTAGATATTATTCCGAAAAATCATGCAACTAATACATGTTTTGTTATAGTACAATTTTACAGTGTATTTTTAGTACAAGTAGTAAATTTCTCCACAGGTTCCTTAACATCACAGATTCCCTTACCAGATATGCCACAACCACCTGCGCATATATATCCACCTCATCCTCATTACATATCGCAACACCATACTATAATGAATATTCCTGTACCACCAAGTATATTAAAAAAGACCAGTGCATATGCAGCTTCTTCATCTGTGCCTACATTGGCACCCAATAAAGAGCCTCCTGGTGTACCACCTTTTCCACCTCCAGAACTATCAAGCGATGATGAAGATACAGTTGAAAATGTAAGTGAATTAACAATTGTTCTCTCTGTCTCGCTATAAGCGGAAAATAATTTTAATATTTATAAAATCAACAGGTGAAAGATCCACCAGCAAAATCGAGAACAATACGATTCGCCGATGACAAGGAAGACAAACAAGAGTCAGAGAACAACCAAAAAGATATAGAAAAGGAGAAAGAGAAGGACAGAGATATGGCAAAAGTCAAACCGACTACATTGCAGCAGAAAATGTTGGCAATGGCGGGACAAGATATTGATCAGTTTATGCGAGAGATGGAAGTCGTCCACAAGAAGAGGGAGACCGAGCGTGCTCAAGATCTGAATGCGCGATTGTCGCTGCTCGAGACGGAAAACGAACCCAATGCTAAGTCTAGCAATAATAAATCTAATAATAAAGGAGAAGACGAAGAGGTAGAACCGCCTGGGGCATCGGAGCATCTCTCTGGTCATGGGCAACACTCGTCTCATCCCCATGCTCAGCACGCACAACAACATAGCACAATGCCACCGATGGGCATACCGCCTCCACCTCTGCTTTACAGACCACCTCCGCCGCCATTGCACCTTAGAATGCCACCGCCGCCCCCACCTCGTATCGGACTCCGATTACCACCTGGTGATATATTTAAATTCTTTCTTGCATTTATTTATTTAAACTTTTTTTTACTTTAAAGTTTGTACCTTTTAATAGAAATTCGACTTGTAAATCTAAGTTTTATACATATACACACAAATGAGATAATATAAGGATATGAATGATCACTTTTAGGTCCACCACCTGGAATGCCGAGAATATTGAGACCCGGACCTCCAAGTATACCTAGAATGCCATTGCCGCAAATGCAGATGTCGAATATGTCGAATATAGCAAATCCTCAGATACAAACGCAATCTGGAACTACTACACAACCCAAGACACCCAATGTTCTTTCCGCTGCGCCACAGCTAATCAACAGAAAGGACAAAGATGGAAAAAGTACCACCACTATCGAGGCAAAACCACAAATCAGAAATCTGGCTGCTGACGTTACTAGATTTTTACCGACGTCTTTGCGCGTGAAGAGAGACGATAAGAAGAAATCCAGCAATATCTCCAGGATTACAGAAAGGTTACCGGAAGCGCAGCCGCTCAGAACAACTCAACCTAAGACGAAGGATGATGCATATATGCAATTTATGCAAGAAATGGAGGGATTACTCTGAATCTAGAAAACTGTATGCTTTACTTGATTGAAATCAATATATGAATTTTGTACAATATACAATGCAATTGTGGACACGACATTTCTGTTATTCAGTGTCATTTAGATAATGTCTCTATATCTTTAAGTTTTAGGTATACGATGAAAATAAGATACACAAAATTTTAATTAAAGAGTTTGAGACAACATATTAAGCGAAAAAATCATATTTGTAAACGACTAATACTGATACATTAATATTTTATTAACTGTTAATTTATATTATATCAATATTTCATATTTTATATATTTTTTTGTTTTTTTTTCTTGATAAAAATGCAAAAATCTTTATAATTTACCCTATAAATGTATGCTTATTAATTTCTTTTTTTAAATGATGCTTATCTCAAATTTTTGTCAATGTTATGGAAAAGTGCAACAAAAATTTTAAACGTGCCTCTTTGCTCTTTATATAATGTGAAAAATAAATTCTAAATTATAATAGAATTATACTACATGTTAAAATATCCATGAACAATCTTTTCAATCCTATATTTGTGAAATATTAATTATGATCAATTCAAAATGATAATATCAATTCTAATACCGATTTAGAAATAGGAAGGACAGTTTAAGATCGTGACCGAGCACGAAGACTTGTATATAAAACGTTTATAGTTTCTGAACGATTAAAATTAGCACGTGATATTAAATAATTAAAATCTATGTTAAATTTACATGTCTATTCACATCTCTAAATTGAATGTCACTTTTATTTTACTATTTTTCTATATCGTAGTATTTTATTATGTAATTCAATGAAATAACAATTGCATTTTACACAATTTAATAACTTTGTACAACAGTATGAATTAACCTGAGAGTGAGGCCTTGAAAACGCGTGTCGTATATGCCGCGCGACAGAGAATCAACATGGCGGACTCGTTACTTCCGAGTTCCGACATTCCAAGCGACGGCAAGCGACCGGCGTCATTTCCCATTCCTACATGACACGGTAACTAGTGCGGCGAGTATGCTATGAAGTGTTACTGAATTAATCCACACACGTAAGAATAGTAGTGTTGAGCAGCTGGCTGCATGAGTTAAAACGTACTACTCTGTACCCCGCTTCCTCTGCCAACCGATTTTGTTTTTCACGTCGCCAACTGAATTGGAGTTTTGACCGTCGGCGATCCGCGTAGCGCTTATTGCTCCGATCGAGATGTACACACGAAGCAGGCAAAACCAGAGCTACGGCAACGGTATGGATTTTCGTCATATAATGAAAACCCCGGTCTGTGTAGCCCCGTATGTCGCATCGCGTCGCGTCGCGATCAACGCGATAAGTAGTGAACTGCGAAAGTGGAGTCTTCGCGAAGGGGAAAAAAAATCAATACGCGCCGGTAGTGCGAAATGGCGGTCATCCGTGAGCTTTCGCGTTGCAGCGCTCGAGAACATGGCGTGACGTCGCTATTTACTAATCGCGACGACGCAATTCACCGAGATATTACGTTCATTGACCGTGCGACTTGCGTGCGCGCTCAGTTGACATTGATATCCCGACAGAAAACTTTTTTTTTTCTCTCTCTCTCTTTCGACCGAGAGAACTGAATGAAATTTTCGTAATTCACACGTGTTATGCTGTCATGCTTGTGTATTAATCGTGTATTAATAAGTAATTCG
This sequence comes from Temnothorax longispinosus, assembly GCF_030848805.1. Lineage (NCBI taxonomy): Eukaryota > Metazoa > Arthropoda > Insecta > Hymenoptera > Formicidae > Temnothorax > Temnothorax longispinosus. Next base: position 1,886,137 of record NC_092360.1, on the reverse strand, counting down.
GCGTTGCAGGAAGAAATCCAAACAATCCCCAAGGCCAAAACCAAGGCCAGAGCCAAAGCCAAGGCCAAGGCCAAGGATCTTACATAATGCCTGTAAGTCTTCTCTTTCTCTCTTTTTTCTTTTTTTTTTTTATCTATTTGACAATATCTATGGCTATATACTTTCACATATGATTATGTCGATATACAATCTTATATTGACATAATAAGTAAAAATAGGCAAGATGGTCTATTAATACTGCGTGGACACCATCTTTTTGGAGCACTCACCCTGAGGGATACCTTGGAACTAACTCCGAAGGGTTTTTGAAAGGGTTTCTGTATTACAAAAGAATCTATAAAATTCATGTATCATCTTTAAGGTTTCAAAAAGTGATTTCTATACTTACATAGGCCGGAACTGTTGCAATTTTTTTTCCATTCCCATGGGAATTATAAATGAAAAATCGACTGTGCCTTAAAAGGCCTACGGTGTCCGCGCAATGTTAATTAATGTAAGCCAAATGCAGTAATTCTGATTTGAAATTATTTTACTGTGTGAGCACAGCCATTGCTTTTGAAAAAAAAATAGGAATAGTTGCACAGACATTACCATTGTAAAATTATTTTTATTTATATATTGGAATAAAAGCTTCGACAAGTGCTTTAAGAATTCTGTAAAAGATATACAGAAAGAATGGTTTAAGAATGTTTTTATATGTAATTAACCCTTAAATATAGATGTATTTACTAACGCAGAAAACATTAAAACTAAATTATGTTTCTGATTTAAAAAAAATTTGTTTCTGATTAAAATATTTTCCATGAAATCTCAATAGATTAATTTTCTTCATTTTACCGGCATAATACCATATCTATTTTATTATCAATATAATGTTATATGTAATAATATATATAGTACATTATAACACAATATATGGATCTTATACAAAATATTCTTTAAAGTTTGAGCAAATTGGTAAATTATTTCTGCATCTTTTTTATGTGAAATGGATATCGTTCAAAAGCATATATGGTTAATAATACTTTTCTCACAGAAACCTGTATATTTAAGGGTTAAATTACTCAATCTTTTATAATTTTATTTTTAAAAAAGCTTTCTATCCCATTTTTCTTCAAAAATATAAAAATTGGTAAATATATCATTATCATACATGGTTAAATATATTATTACAAAAGCAACTGCTAAGGAATAGCAATTATTTATGAATTGTTAAATATATATATTTTTTATTTATATATATTGCCAATGAATAAACAATACCGTCTGATAATTAGTAAAGTTTTCAGAAGAGACAAAAAACTGCCAAAAGTGAAATTTACAACAACTATCTATGTAATGAACGTTCTTGAATGAACATTGAAATTCATCTGTAATAAATGTGATTATTTACGACCTTACCCTGTAAAATGATGATATGGAATGGATGATATAAAATAATCGAAGCCAAAAAGTGCATTTCAAAAAAAATGTCACATAGGCAGTATTGTTTATTCATAGACGATATATAATTGTATCAGAGATATATACTTCTTATTCTATAAAAACAAAAAATATTCCGTATTGCAATTCTACATAGATAAATATGGAAAACAAATATTAATAAAATTTATTTAGGCTAAATTTAAAAATAAAAGAAATTATATTACGCTCAATGAAAGCAACAGCTAATAAGAATGACAGACAGCCAATTTCAAGTAATCAAATATCAAGGACGTTAAAAAATAAATTAAAACGAACTTGTTTATGGAAAATTGAAAAGTTATCAAAAACTATTAACCTTTTAAATCAGGCATCTTCAGAACATTATAACAAAAACCACAAGAAATCATATTAAAAAATAATAATTACATTCTACTGACGAAAGAAAACCGAAATGGAGTTCACATCAAGAATTAAAAAATAAGATGTCAAAAGTAAGGTAACACTTCTATTATGAGAATTTGTCAAAAATAACTATAGTTGCAAACACATTCTTCGTTAGAAAGTAAGTTCAAAAAGTAAAAAAAAAACTAATATTTGGTAGGTTATATGTTGTGGTGATAAAAGGAACTTATGACCAAACTTAGTGGTAACTAGACAGAAAGGAAAATCAGTGAAAGCCATATAATAAAATTAAAAAATGATAAAGCAAAGAAAAAAGACTTTCACATGTGGTCAAAATTCAATGAAGAAAAATGATACAAAATTCTATATCTAGCACAAGTATTCGACCAGTGCGGCTGACTGAGAGTAAAATGTCGGTAAATAATCAAGATGTGTTATTGTTTATTGCTAAAAGGTGTCCTGCCACCTTTTAGCCATAAGCAATAACATGTTGATTATTTGTGACTTTCATTTAACATTTTAACGAACATTTTACTCTCAGTCAGCCGCACTAGTCGAATACTTGTGCTAGATAAAGAATTGTGTATCATTTTTCTTCGTTGAATTTTGACCACATATGTAAGTCTCTTTTCTTTGCTTGATTATTTTTTAATTTTATTATATGGCTTTCATACTGATTTTCTTTTCTGTTTAGTTACCACTAACAATTGTAAGTTTGTCGTACGTTCCTTTTATCATTACACATATTACCTACTGAACATTAATTCTTTTTACTTTTTGGACTTATATTCTGTGCTTTCCAACGAAAAATGTATTTGTTATTACAGTTATTTTTTACGAATTCTCATAATAGAAATGTTACCTTACTTTTAACATCTCGATTATTTTTTAATTCTTGACTTATCATTATATTCAACTTTGACTTTCCGATTAATCATTCCAACGCTTTGAATGTAAACCCCATTTCGATTTTCTTTCATCAGTAGGATGTAATTATTATTATTTTTTAAAGTAATTTCTTGTGGGTTTTGTTATAATGTTCTGAAGAAGTCCAAGTATGGTTTAAAACATTAACAATTTTTTGTAACTTTTAAATTTTCGATAAACAAGTTTGTTTTAACTTATTTTTTTAACGTCTTTCTTTGATTGCTCAAAAATTGGCCGTCTATCACTCTTACTAAATTTAAAAACTAATGTGTTTAAATAATATTCACTGTTTGTCATTTGATAAGATTTATTTATTCTATGATAATTAATTATTATAAAACTTTCTTTTCCTTTATCTTTTTTGTGTTGGTATTGTACTTGTTAATATTTATACATTACACATGCTTCAAAAAGATGTAATTTTTACAACAAAACTTATTTAACCATAAGTCTACCTATATTAAAATAATAATTTATAATTAATGTAAATTTAAACTTTTTTCAAGAAATAAAGAAAATTAAATATGTCATATCAAATGGGTTATGTACTTAAATGAGTCTAGTGTATTATACAAATAATAAGCATTTTTCGAGTATTGACTTAAAATATTGATTGCGCGTGAGATTGAAGAATATAATAACATGCTTGTTTTTATACATAATTCAAATTCCATATGCTGTCGACAAGATTTCCATTTGCATGTACTAATTAGTGGTCCCTACTGTCCCCTTCCCTGCAACGCAGGTACTAGTAGCTATACAACAATACCGAGGAGGTGCATTCGACCAAAGACTAGGTCGTCAGTTACCCACATAGCATACCTTACCGTAGGCCGTTTTCTTGGTAGTTCGTGCTGAACTCGTGCCTAAGCAAATTTTACTCTCGGTAGAAATGCTACATTATTATAAGCATTCTACTTGTGGCGTCAAATACTTGATTCTTAGTTTTATTTATTTAAATAAGTGATCACATAGATCCTTTAATTTACAATATTCACATCAAAATCCACAACATGATTTTATGACATATTAATATTAGAATTTAATATTTTACTGATCTCTTTTTATACTTTTTAATATATATTCCAATTTAACAATAAAAACATACTCTTTAATTTTCTTTTCTATAAACATCAGTTATGTAAAAAAATATTGTTTATTAATAGCATATTTTTAATTTCATTTAAACTTAGCTCAGTCATGAGTAAAGAGACGTTGGCCACAGTAAAGGTAACATGGTTGGTATGAGCTATAGGGGTAGCGTTTAATTATTCTAACATACGATACTAGACCTTGGTGGGGTAGCACAACCGTAGAGGTTCCTTGTGTAGCGGCGACCCACCCTATGTTTTACAGTATAATACACAAGGAAGTTACCAAGCATCGCAATCTACGTCCATTCAACCAAGCAATTATAAACAAGACAACATGCAAAACTCACAAGGATTCAAATCACAGCAGCAACAGCAACCGCAACAACAGCCACCGCAAATCCCAGCTGCATCAACACGGCCAATTCTAGTACCACCAATGGTATCTACGAAACTACTTCAAAAGCCCCAACAACAATCACAGCAGCAGCAACAAGGACAGCAGCAAAAGTTACCATTACAACAGCAGCAGCAGCAGCAGCAGCAGAAATTACAACCGCAGCAGCAACAGCAGCAGCAACCAATGAACCAACAGGCCATGCAACAACTACTGCAACAGTCGCAGCAGCAACAGGCACCAAGTCCATTGCCACAGCGATTGAAGCCGATCTTAAAGCAGAGTACAGCAATCGCACAGCCAGCTAGTGTTGCACAAACTACACCTGTGACTTCTCAGCCTTCTGTGCTATCTTCTTCTCCAAGCTCTACTAATAATAATTCTGATGTTACGGATGACAGTTTGAAACAACTTGACAACATAGATTTGGACTTGCAAGATGTCCAACCAAGGTGGCGAAGAAAGGTACCTGGATGTAAGTATTTTTAAATTAAATAGAGAGATTATAGAAATGTATAATTTTGTACATCTCTGTAATCTCTTTAGAATTATAATTTGAATATTTAGAACAATTTGTATAATATAAAAGTATATAACGAAGATATATAATTCTAATGTTTTAATATAAGTAATTAACAGCCAGTTTTAGTTGTAGATTTTGATCATCTTTTTTGACATTATTACACACATAGAGCTTCAATTATAGAATTATATAACATTAGAAAGATCCTGTGAAGCATAAATATAAGCATAAATAAATTAAAGAATTTGTAATTTAAAAAATAGAATTATAGCAATATAATTGTTTGTATAATAATATAAGATTAAGTCCTTTTCTTTTTATGATGACATTTCACTGCGCAAATTTGAAGATTCTCAGGAGCACTGAATTTATCAATTATATTATTGAGGATAGATTCTCCTGTAATCAATGTGAATTTCTCCACTGATATATAAAATAAATTCTAATTATTCATATTGGATTATGTATGGATTACTAACATAACTATTTTTGTAGTTAAAGTAAATAAAAGATTAAAGCGTCTTCGTATGAACCAACGTCTAAGGAAAACCTTACAACCCAAAAATGCAATCATGGTATTAAATGAGATGAAAGCTGGAGTCCAATTTACATTCCCTGAGACACAAGGACCCATGCCAAACTCACTTTATCTCGTTCATGCTGAAGTAATTATTTTATGATTTTAATTAAAATGTTATATTATAATTCTTACAATATATGTTATTTAATATGTAATATGATGCGTTATGTCAAATCTATTCTCTAAAACAGTTTATTAATATTCATTTATAGCTTGATGGTAAAACTTACGTTGGGCAAGGATTATCTAAACCACTTGCTCGTCAAAATGCAGCTGAAAATGCATTAAAAGCTTTACTACTTGAAAAAATGACAGCAGCATCTATGAAAGCGAGTATAGATGCTGAATCAGATGGACAAGCTAATTCATCTATGGATGGAATAAAAGAAGAAAATACTGATGATAGCAACGCTATGGACACAACGAGTTCTGAAGATGAGATACCATGGAGTTCATTGGCCAGTTTTGCACTTTATAAACTTTTTCTTGAATGGCATAATCAGGGAACTTCAGTTCCAGTCCCACGACCTGGTTTACCAACTACAAAAGGGACTAAGAAAGAGAGTCCTAATGCTGTTAAAACTCCCGCTCAAAAGGAACTTCCACCTAATCCTACGAATATACATCCAGTCATGTTACTGAATCAAATGAGGCCTGGACTAACATATGCCGAGCTCAGCCGTGTTGGTAATCCACCAAATACAATGTTCACTCTGGCTGTTGAAATTGATGGAGTCGAATATTCAGGAACAGGTATGTATATATTCTATGAATTATTATGAAATATTTTTGTTATTAACAATATATAAATAACAATTTTTATTTTTCAGCTAAAAACAAGAAAGATGCCAAGAAAGCGGCAGCTAAAGCAGCATTATTGGCATTATATAACTTGACTTACCCAGAGGATACTAATAAACCAGAGTTAATGGCAATCGGTTAAAGTGAACAATATCTTATTCAATATCAACTTGTCAAAATATAATACACACAGATGGTTTCTATTTAATTTAATTCACAAAATATCACCAATCGTTTTTAGTGAATTGACATTGCTGTAGCAACTTGTATTATTTACCCAGGTTGACAATCTTGAATTTTTTTGCATAATTTTTTTGCATTTTTAATACATGGTTGTTATCACATGTCAAAATATACAGATTGAGCCATATAACTCATAAATTTAATGACATCTAATTTCTTGTGATGTTATTTCCTCTGTATATAATTTTCAGTTTTAGGAGAATCAATTTATGCAACAAATTATAAAAGAAATTGAAATATATTAATCCTTAATATATTTTATATATACATAATTAAAAATTATTATTATATAACATAATATACAATTAATGTAACTATTTTAAAAAGTATATTATGTTTGATACATATTAATAGATTTAGAATACAGAAAAAATAATATTATAAGAAGTTGGATATTAAATCATTCAACATTTTCTTTTATCACTTTTTTCTATCATCAATCATACAAACACGATAACTTGCTGAAACGAGTAATGAAATACGTGTTAGAATTATAATTTATTATGTTTAAAATTTTCTTTGATAAACATATTTTAACCCTTAAATGCCACCCGGGGTCCAGCAGACCCCAGACCCTCTACATCGATATATTTTCAAATGTCCCCCCCCCCAAAATGGAGCTCATGCTCCCATTGATGATAGTTGAGTGATTGACCTATCCGTTTGTACACTTAGCAGTACTCAGTTTACTTAATTTTTTATACTATGTTGAAATTGAAATTTTAACAATATAAGCATTTTATTCTCTTTTCTAAGCCTTGAACAACATTGAAAATAATTTTCATAACTAAATATAAAAAAATCAATGAGTAAGGAGACATTTTTCATGCTAGGGTCTTTTAGACCCCATGTGTCATTTACGAAATTCTTGAGAGGTGTGGCATTTAAGGGTTAATATAATTTTATTTAGCATTTGAGAAAAAAAAATTTTACTCAGAATAATTTACGTCACAATAGCAAAGTGTACTTCCATAGTATAATGATGAGCAAATAACCAATTACAATTTTTATTAGAATCATGTGTTGTTTATCGATAAAAATGACAATGGTTACATATCCATTGTTGTATTACATAGTGTTAAATACTGTTAAGAAGACAGTATTGTAATGAATGTATTAAATATTAATGTATTCAATAAAATATCGTAACTCTACAAACAGCATATATTCATTTTTGTACATACATATTTTATGATACTCTAAAATATTATGGATTATGTTCAAATAAACACTATAATTGCAAGGCGCGCGCGCGTGTCATCTAGGTTAAGAAACAGCGTTTCTTTAATAATATATGTTACAAACAACATATACATTTTAAATTCTATTTTATGATAAAACAAATTAATCCATCACGTTCATTTAACCAAATAATATATGTATAATCCTTTCTACAACTTGCTTTATATATAAATTAAAAAATTTTTTTGCCATAAATTTAATGAATTTTGTAATCGATATAATTTTAATTCGAATCATATATCCCTGTGATTGCTTTCTCAGTAATGCTGCATATACATAACAGGGACAACGGTCGTTATAGTAACAATCGCCAAACAATGATGCGTTCTATATTGTTGTGTATGTACAGTAGTCAGGTGCAATGGAATGTTAACATACTTGCAACCAATGTGATTTCAATATTGTCAAACAATGCACCCATTAAAATTGGTAATGATAGGACCAACCGAGGTAAGAGCATCCATCGATTGAATATTTATATAAAAGAGGATCAAGATGTTTTAAATCTTACTTTTGTCAAATTATGCCAAAATTATGCATAAACTGAATTACATGTATATACACACTGTGCTTGTTTAGAGTGGGAAGACCACAATAGCGAATTTTCTGGCGGATGCTACGGAAATTCCATATGATTATCATCCAACTCAAGGTGTTCGAATATTGGAATTTGAAATTAATGATATTGAAATGAATAATGAGCGCATCTCGAGAGATCTCGAGCTGTGGGACTGCAGTGGAAATCACAAGTAAACAATAACATATGCTTTCGCAAAATTGAATTTTAAATAAATGAAAGACGAGATATTATAAAAATGGTTTCAACAGATTCAAGAATTGTTGGCCAGCTATACGTAAGGATGTACATGGCGTGATACTTGTATATAGCGCAAAAATGCAGGATTCTTCGAAAAAATTGAGAGAATATTATGATTATTTCGTTAGCGGAGCTAAATTAGGGCCAAATAGTTGTGTGATACTCTTCTTTGATCCTGATAATACATCAAGCGCATCGAAAATTATTTGTAAGTATTTCAGAGTAATAATCCAATCCCAACAAAAACCTTGATTTTTCTCTATTTTCCAAATAGTTAAAAATAAAGAAATCTTGTATATAAATTAATTTTTAAAATATTATACATTATATATGTTTAAAGCATCTAGTTTCTCAAATGTCTCTCATGTCAAGTGTAACGTGGACGACGGTGGTGATAAATTAAAGACCGACTTTCGATTGTTTCTAAGTGCTCTAATGACAAAACTGCACGAAGACAAAGAAGAAAAACTGATATTAAGTGACAACATATTATTTGCTAAATAGTATGTTCATTTTTTTGTAACAATTATATAAACGATGAAAAATAGCACTCTTGTTATTAATATATCTATATATCTCTGTTGTAGTTATTTATAGCCAAAGATACATCCAGTTACCAATATTTTCCTCATCATTTTATCAATATTTTAATTATGTATATCATGGAATGATTGCATATTATTTGTGGGACAAACTTTAATTCGTAGTTTGTCTAAATCAGTTGTTAGTTCTCTCCATGCTCTTTCTACTTGTATTAGGGTTTCTTCGTGACTCCATGAAGTACATATGACAACGTTGGCTTCTTTAACTTGCTCTGTGTTACTTGGTTGCATTTCAATTCGTAACTTCGCTGCTTCCTCAGATAATCCATTTCTTTCCATTACTCGTTTTATAGCCTATAAATATATTTAACCTGAGTTTATAAAAACATTTAGATTGTATAAACAATTATAAATACTTTAGACATGTCATAAAATGGGAAATTTAAAATAATAGATAAATAAATTCCTATCACCACGTATTTTGCATAGGCAAAATATGATTTATATGTAAGACAAGGAGAGGACTAACCTCATCTTGTGGAATGATACAAGTCCAAATTTCGCTGCATACATTCTGCCATTTAGCCTGAATCAAAACTGCTGCTTCCAGTATAATAATATGACGACCCTTGTGATAAAGATTATTTATTTCTTCTTTAGCTTTTTCCAAAATTAAAGGCCAAATTAATGTATTCAATTTTTCCAATTGTTCCTACATAAAATATATATCTCTATAAAATTACATGCAATAATATATACTGTAGCATATGAGACTAAATTAAATACCTTATTATTAAACACTATGTCACCAAGCAGCTTTCTATTTATAAATCCATCTGAGTTGAGAATAGAAGAGCCAAAATGTTCAACTATTTTACGAAAGCAGTCTGTTCCAGGTAAATATAAGTCGTGAGCTAACTTATCACAATTTACAAGACCAGCGCCGAGTTGTTGCATTTTTTCAGCAACTGAGGATTTTCCACTTGCAATACCACCCGTTAAACCAATAATATAAGGTTGTAAACTCCTCCCTTCTCTCTAATAAAAGAAATAGATTAATTTATATAAAATGTAATTTATATAGAATTATATACAGAAAATCTCATATGACAATTATTTTATAATTTTTTACAGTGTATCGTATATACTCAGTAGGAAACCTACAGGAGCTCGAAGCCTCGTGCCAAGTAATCGTATTCTATGATTACTAGAGCTAATTTTGGCCTCTTCGGATTTGTTACGGGCTTCATCAATTGCTAATTCTACCGTATAAATGTCCAATTTGCTTAAATTTTTTTGCGCACGTAATTCATTGACTTTATCACCTCCACGCTTCGTTTCTTGACTCACTACTATCATCTCCAATGTTGGATCTTCCTTAGTAGGTCCATACATGTCATTAATAGGCACAACATTATATGTTATCGATGAATCTACATCTTCCAAAAACTCTTTAACTTCCTTTATTCTTTGCGCACACGGTTGTATAAGCTCCCATAATATTTTACCTGAAAATAATTTGTTTAATTTATAACTGTACCATTGTGTGTACATAATGATATTATTAAGTCATCTAACAGTTCTTATCTGTAAACTATTCAAATGCCTTATTATATACTATAAAGTAAATCGACTTAAACTGAATAAGTTATAAGAATTTACCAGTAATCAAGTTAGTATCCGTCACGCCAACAGTAAGTTTTTCTGTACAACGCAAAACAGCCTCGCTTAATAAGATCTTGTGTCCATTGTGCAACCGATCGAATGTGCCACCCAGCACTACATTCTTGTAAGTTTTTACATTCTGAACATCATGTTCTGTACACGTATTATCATACGGATACAGAAGATGGTTCAGATATGTGTAATCAACAAAGCGGTAGTTCTGCGATCTGTTTGCTAAACGATCCTGTATGAACGTGTCTGCCTCCTTTTCACTGCATTTCTGATCAAAGATCACCACTTCCACCGGTTTTTTCGTGTTTATAACAGATCTGTCAGGATATTTCAGGTTGGTGAGCAAGACACGAACGTCGAGACTGGAGGCAATTGGAGAAGTATACATATATATGTCGGCAATCTTCTTAGAAAATTCAGACCCTTTCCTCTGTAACGTCGCAGAGTTGTAATTTCCTGCAAAGATATTCTTTTCCGGAAAGTATTGAATGTACAACGTCTTCAGAACATGCTTCTGGATTAGAAACAACATTCCTTTTATCTTTCTAGGACTCGTTAAAACTAGTAGACCAGTGTTCGCCATGTCGTAGAAAATATATTAAAATCACTTCAATTTCTCGAATGCACTTCTCTGATACTTCGACTTACGATTAATTTATTAATTTTAAATCTTTAGTGATCGTCTTGTAGACGATCACTTCTTTTCTTCCGAACTGATTCTAGCTTCAGGATGGAGTTTTTCTTTTCTTTTTTATCTATTTCTATTCTATCTTTCGTCACATGACAAGTTAGATTATTGTAATCAAATTTATGTGTAAATTTTTTTAAAGAGCTCTATGACACGGTTGAATAGGACATAGATCAGAGATTACAAATTATTATTTATTATCAAACTTATTGAAGATTGCGATTTGGAAAATCGACCAATTCGATAACCTCAATCTTACTCCGTTTTCATCCGATTGGTTAAAAGTTAAATTGTAATTTTCAATTAGATCCCTCGATCCACGATTCCCAGTTGAACATGAACATATGATAGGCTCTCTGATTGGCTCCACACGCCAATGCGTGCAATTTTGTCCAGATCTTTCGTCCCGATTAGTCGCGCTACGTTACGGAATTTTGAAACGCGCGTTTATCTCGTTGTCGTACAAATCGTGATTTCAAATATGGCCGCCCCCTTGGTCACGCCGCGAAAAGCATGATGTGTGTATTGTAATCATTGTAACCTTTCAATTTTCGATTCTCTCTCGTAATACACGATGGTGCAGAGCAGGATATTCGCGCGGAATCGTGCGCTCGGCTACGTCAGCAACCATGTGCCGCTTGTCACGAGGTACATCCTCCGGAGGAAGGAGCACCTCGTCGTCACGTGCGTGGGCAAGGAATTCCACACTTACGGATGTAAACATTTCACCCTGCTGAGCGTCTCGGGCACCCACGCGGACGATATCACCTGCCTGGCCACGGACACGTTTCACGTGTACACGGCCAGCGCGAACAATGTTTACGCATGGCGCAGGGGAACCGAATTGAAGCACACCTACGTGGGTCACGAGTGCGCGGTCCACATTCTCCTGCCGTTCGGCGCGCACTTGATCTCCGTCGACGAGAGCAGCACCCTGAAGGTCTGGGACATCAAGGAGGAGAGCCTGCTGCTGGAGTTGAACTTCAGCAACAATGTTTTCAGGATAACTACACTGATGCATCCCAATACCTACATGAACAAGATCCTGCTGGGCAGCGAGCAGGGCCAGCTGCAGCTGTGGAACATTAAACTGAGCAAGATGGTCTACACGTTCCAGGGATGGCAGAGTCGAGTGACGGCGTTGGAGCAAGCGCCCGCGATAGACGTGGCTGCCATAGGTTTGAACAACGGCCATATTATTCTGCACAATCTCAAGTACGATGAGACCATCTTCGAGCTTGTGCAGGACTGGGGCCCGGTTATATCCATCAGCTTTCGTACGGATGGCCATCCCATCATGGCGACGGGCAGTCTAGGTGGCCAGATCGTATTCTGGAACTTGGAACAACGCATGGTGGAGAGCCAGCTGTGTAATGCGCACAACGCTGCTGTCACGGGTCTCAGATACATACCGAATGAGCCGTTGTTGGTTTCGTCTTCGCCTGACAATTCTCTCAAGCTATGGATATTTGATATGGCCGATGGAGCGGGCAGGCTCTTGAGAATCAGAGAAGGTCACGCCGAGCCTCCGACGATCGTTCGGTTTTATGGAAACGATGGTAATTATCTGTTGACCACGGGCGGCGATTCTTCACTCCGGCTGTTCTCTACCGTCACGGAGATATTGAACAAAAGTCTGGGTAGAGCCTCGTTTAACAGGAAAGCCTCCAAGAAAAAGAGTCACTCGGTCGACGATCCGTTGTTAATGCCGCCAATAACCGAGCTCGCAGCCGAAGTGACGCGGGAAAAGGAATGGTGCAACATAGCGGCTACTCATTCCGGTTTAGGCATGGTCACTACGTGGTCGTCTCATCTCCAAAAGATGGGCGATCTTAAGTTGCTTCCTGAGAGATTCAAAAACAATTACAATGCTAGCGCGACCAGCTTATGTTTAACGAGATGTGGAAACTTTGTCGTGATCGGTTACAGTACGGGACACGTTGATAGATTCAACATTCAATCGGGGATCCACAGAGCGTCCTATGGAAGCGAGAATGGCGCTCACGAAGGTCCCGTTAAGGGCGTCATGGTTGACGATTTGAATCAAACTCTTATTACGGCTGGCAGAGACGCAAAAATTAAGTTTTGGGATTTTAAACCAAAGAAAGGTACTTGCGCCGTAAGAGATTATTTTTACGTTTTTTTTTTCCTTCTAAATTATGATATTTTAATGTGATCCTTTCTCAGGTATAACTACAGCAAGAACGACATTGACACTGGAAGAGTCAATCGAATGGATACGATATCACAATGAGAGTTCCCTTGTGGCTATAGCCTTAGAAAATTTCGATGTTGTGTTAATGGATCTGGATACAAAGAGGATAGTTCGGCATTTTCAAGGGCACGAGGGACGAGTAATGGATGCGTGTTTCAATCCTGACTCTAGATGGTTAATCACAGCATCTATGGACTGCACAATCCGTACTTGGGACATACCATCATCACACTTAATAGATATTTTTCAGGTGAATTTATTATCAGAATTATATAAATAAATAGATAAGTAATAGGATTTCTAAATTGGGTTACCATTTACTTAACGCTTCTTCATTTATTTCTCTAAATATTGTTTGGACCTTTATATTATTTGAACTAGAAAAGAATACATTGAAAAATATTATATTAATAATACATCTCATGCACTTGCAGGTTCCTGAAGCTTGTATATCTTTAAGTTTCTCTCCGACGGCAGAATTTCTTGCGACCGCGCATGTACGTAATGTAGGGATCTTCCTGTGGTCGAATCGTATGCTCTATTCACACGTGTCGCTAAAGGCCATTAGCAAAGACAATGTGATACCCGAAGTAGGACTTCCTGGATCTTCCGTAGAACCCGAGAAAGTCGATGAAGATGATGTCGTTGCCGAAGAGCCAGATTACGTGTCTCCCGATCAGCTCGATAGCGATCTTATAACCATGTCCGCCGTGGCTCAATCTAGATGGCAGAATATACTCGATATCGATATCATTAAAAGGAGAAACAAGCCGAGGCAACCGCCTAAAGTTCCAGAGACCGCACCGTTCTTCTTGCCTACGGTTGCGTCGTTGCAACTGCGCTTCGATTTCACAGACGTTAAAAGCAATGAAAACACCAATGAAACTGCCAGTGTTCATCCGCTTTTACAAAATCTTACTTCGTTTAACAAGAGTTTGCTTCAATCAGATACCAACAATTTTTCGGATGTGATAGAGAAATTAAAGGCAATGGGTCCTAGCAACATCGATTTCGAAATTCAATCATTGTCTTTGGACGAGAGTTCCGCCGAATCGTCAATGCTGCAGTTTATGAAGATGCTTCATTACATGATGGAACGACAGACGGATTTCGAATTGTCGCAAGCGTATTTGGCAGTCTTCTTAAAGTGGCATGGTACAGCAATCTCGGAGAACGATACGTTACGAAAGTATCTACGGAAAATCCAAAAGGCCCAGACGAGAAATTGGCTTACAATACGAGAGAAATTATTTTATAATCTAAGTGTTGTACAAAGTTTTAAGAAAATGTAAAACAAATTATTTTTATATCGTGTAAATATTTAATAATTAACAAGTCACCATGGAGTAAATAAATCTAAGTTTCATATATTTTCAAAAATTAAAATAGGCAGGATGTTTGATTGCACGCACGAATTAAAAAATAAAGTTACATAGACACTCGTCGATCAGCATTCTTTCGAAAAAAATGAAACATCTTTCAGTCAAGAAAAGAATAAACTAAGTAACACTCATAAAAAGGTTTGTATTACTGACAATGAGTTTTCCATTTATTTTATACACTATACATTGTAACAATTTTTTCGCTTATTTCTAGAAAAGTACTTTAGGCGGTTGCGGAGGCCCTGCGTAGTAAAGGCATGAGTTATCTGAAATTTTTAAACAATACTAACAGAGATATTGCGAGCGACCCAACTGGCCAAATTTTATTGATTTACAACGCGTTGTAAATCAATAAAATTTGGCCAGTTGGATCGCTCGCAATATCTGTTAATTTTAATTATTCACTGGCGACTCAAATTCTCTAATACTGTTTTAAACAATACGTCGCGAACTTGGCACGCACAATCAAAAAATTTATGCCCGATTTTGAAAATAGAAATATTCCGCGGAAGCCTGGAAGCACAAGCGATCGCATGTTGAAATTAGCCAAGCATCACGTATTGTTTCAACACTTTTCCGTTTCATTAATAATCCTAATTGCATCAATTATAAAATATAAACGCAGCGAGTTGTTCCTAGAACGTAAGAAGAATTTCGCAATCTTATGCCGCTTGCAATTTACGAACAACAAGCTCAGATTTCAACCTCACAAAATAAGTCGATTTCCGTTACATAGTGTCGAAAATTTATATCTCGTTAATAATAGTAACAAAATAATATCACATTATAGTATCAGATATGCCATTTGTGTGATGATTGGTTTCACAATTTGATAAACAAGTGTACATAATTTCTTTAACAAAACAGTAAACCATGGATAGTCAATAAACTGATACTGTTTTACATTTCGAATGAATTACCCTTTTGTTGCTTTCATGTATATTGGAGATTTAATTCCAATATCATTACGATTAATGTTACATGCGATCGTTTAGTTGGGAATGTGCTATTGACGAAGCAAATAGAATTATCTACACACTGATATCTTATAAAATAAAGTATTATAATATTGAAAAATATGTTGCGTTAATATTTTTACATAACTGTATTAATAAACTTATACATAAACTTAATACATAGATGATCATTGAAAAAAGTAGTCGTTCAATCGCAAGAAACTTAAAATGCAATGTTTTTTTGTCAGATTCAAAATCCGATGGATCACATATGTTCACTTTGTGACAATATAAATATTTATAATTATTCCTTATAATAAAGAAACCCGTGCAATTGTTCTAGCGTCGAAGGTTCAAGAGACAAGTCCTTGATATACGATTCAAAGTTTGTAACAATTCTATATAGACTACGCTTGATCGCACTTCGTAAAGACGTAAAAACCTCCCTAATCAATTTATCATCTGCTTGCATTTTTCTCGCTAACACAGCTGACTTTTGAAGTTTGTCCAGAGCCTGCTTCACTGACAGCAGAGTGTTGATGATGATTGGCACATCCTTTTGTACAATACCATAAGAATCTTCACTCAACGAAAAGACGGTTAAAGATGAAATTGCTTCGGCTGCCCAAATCACCATTTGCCCGTTGTGTAAAGCATAACGAATCTTATTGTCATCTTGCTCGCCAAAGATGTAACTGATGAGTGGCTTAGAAAATAAATAAGTTACAACAGCTTCTTTTTTCTGCTTCAAAAACTTTTGAATAAATGAACCGCTGTAAGGAGCTTCCCTTGCATCTGCTTCCGCTACTAACGTTGGTGCTACGTCCGGTACTAATTTCCGCATGTGGTACATATATTGGCTTTGCTGACCTGGTGGTAATCTTGCTGTCAACGTGCTGTAACAGGTCGTTTGATCTTGAGATTTTGCAGATATTGCATTGAGGTCCGACGAGAACTTTTTGAGAAGATCTGTACACTTTTGCACCACACAGTTCCAGTTGTATGGATGACCACCCGGCTGACTGAGCGTGAATAATGTACCCCTTCTCATTTTCTCCTTTTGAGCTAAGGTGACCAGGTCCAAGTAACCCAAGTGCTGCATTATCGGTATCTTGTCCATTGATAGTACATCAATAAGAGTCATTTCTGAACTATCAGGAGTGTACGCGCCACTCAAGCCAAATTTAAATGGCGCCCATTCAGTCAGGTATATTTCAAATATTGTGTAAGTACTGCTGATAATCAATATGAATATAAATTGATGAAGCCACAGTTGCAATATCAGTGACAGATTTAGCAATTTAGCCACAGTGTCCAAAGGCTTGACTTCTACCTGCATAGAAATCATAGATAACAATGCTTCACGGTAATACGAACCCATGAAATAATAAACAGCCATATAATACAGAGTTGACCACATGGAGGAAATTATCAATGTCGGGAACATGGTGTAAATTCTTTGTCTCAGTTGGAAGAATTTAGATTGCGCTATAATAGGAAACCGGAAATATTTCCTAGCAGAATCGCCAGTCTTGATTGAAAAGTATAATCCACTCCATAAGCCGCTGAACAGCAGGAAGTAGTACTCTTCCAGCGTGCACGTTCCACGTATGACGCTGCAGTCTGCAGTCGAGCTGTAGCTTCCTCTCTTCAACGACAAGTGTAGCCAGACCAGAATACCACCGATAACAATATATAACGCTCGCAGAAGCAAGCTCTGAATCATGAGGGTCATACACAGCTTGACGAATCTGCTCTTGTAGTACGGCGGAAGATGCAGATAATTCTTGCTGCAGAGAAAACCCTGCAAGACGGTCACCATGGCGAGGACGATGAAGTAAACCCACATCCGTGGCGACATCACGGTGCTCCACGTCTCGTCGAACCAACGCGCAAAGTCCGTGCTCGCATTCGTGAGCAGGACGAGGCAACAGACGAGAAACAGTTGCAGCAATACACTCGTGATGACGGCCAAGGTCATCCGCCGCATCAACAGCTCCCGGCAGCCCTTCTTGTCCGTCTCGATCATCGTGCTCGTAGAAGCCGGTTAACCTTCACCTTCGCACGCCGGTTAACCTTCAAATTTCCATCCGCCGCGCCAGGCCAGGTTCCGCGCGACGACGTACCTCAAGCTTCCTCGCGCGGCGTAACGTCGCTCATCACCGCTCCCGCGGGCTTTGTCGAGGTTTATAGCTCCTGTGCGGACATTGAACAGAAAGATTTCAAATAATTTTAAAAGATTTTAAATGATATTTAAATGCAACCTAGCGTAACCTCGCACCATTGAGCGCCTTAAATACACCAGAATTGTGTGATACAAAGTCAGGAAACTGCCACGTTCGTATATCTTCACGCACTGACACTCCTTTCCACATAGAAACGCGCCTATTTCATTTTATTGATAATCGTGTAAATGGAACTTAATGATCTTTAATGACAGGTGACGCACACGGCACAGATAGGAATTTGGCGGACATAACCTCAATTGGGAGGTTAAACGTCGAGGATAAATTTGTTGTCAAAATAGTACCGAAAAAGTTCCGACAATTTAACCGTGATGTTACGAGATATCATCCACTACAAAAATTTTTGAAATTTCTGCGAAAGGTAAAATAGGATATTAAGATAAGAGAGAACAAGAGTCTATATAAATCTGTACCTTAGAGGTGAGGAATTGTATCTGCAGTTTTTGTTAAAATGGAGTTAATACATTTTTCAATATAACAGGAGCTTAAATTGTATAATGGCTTAAGTTTATTATACAATTTAAAAAAAAGTTTTAAAATTTATATATAAAATTCTTCTATATCCATATAGAAATGACCCCATATAAGATACAATGTTTAGAAAAAGTATTACTAGTTCCTAAGATACAATGTTCAGAAAAAGTCATATTGAAAATTTTTATAGTGCCCAACTTTTAAACCAAATGCCAGCATGTTATTGGCAGTTGTACTTATGTACTATTAAACATGTCAGTTGAATTAAAACTTAATGAATCAAGCTGCTACTTTTATTTTACATCTAAAAGAATGTATTCCCTACATTTCCCTATTTAAAACTTTTAAACCTTGTTTTCTCGGAATTCATAATAATGGAGATATGATTCTTTACCTCTAAGCTACAGAAATAGAGGAAAAGAAAGGAAGGAAAGCCTCAAATTTGGCAACTGTCCGAAGCATAATCTAATACATTTTTTTATGAAAATAACAATGGTTCTTGAGAAATTGTTAATTTATATTCACCAGGTAGCAAATCCGACACTTGGAATAAGATAATCTAATTTAAAAGAGAAATGGCAGAAAATAACGTCGTCAAGTCAAAAGATGGGAACACGGAGAGCAGCGTGGACGTCAGTCGTTATTTGA
The DNA here is from genome assembly GCF_030848805.1 of Temnothorax longispinosus. Taxonomy (NCBI): domain Eukaryota; kingdom Metazoa; phylum Arthropoda; class Insecta; order Hymenoptera; family Formicidae; genus Temnothorax; species Temnothorax longispinosus. The sequence continues at coordinate 1,866,861 of NC_092360.1, read as the reverse complement.
ACAGCGCGCCGCCCACGATCTTCGACGAAATCGTCGCATTTCAGAAGCCTTTATTCGACATGCAATCGACTGCGAGTCGAGTCTCCGATTACGATCCCTTATCCGACGGCGGGTCATCAAGCGCCTTCGACGCGGATTCTCTGCGCGCGTCCACGACCTCGCTGTTAGACTCTGCGGTTGATCGGGTTGAGCACAGCGCGCTGAACGATGCCTACAGAGACACGTGGATACCGTCGGAGCATACGCGAAAGATATTACGATCCATCGCAACCACTGCGACTGGCGCGAGTCACTTGGACCGTGAAAATCTCACTATGCCTGGACTGGCTGTGCAGGGTGACATGCCCGACTTGATCAAGAACGCCTCCATTCACTTCCTGGGCGAGGACGAGAACATCCACCGGAACGTGCTCACGGTGTCCGACGTGACGCAGGACGAGCGCGGTTTGAGGAATCTGATACAGGCCGGCTGCTATCGAGCGGCGGTCAATCTGTCCGGTAGGTTGCTGGCTATCTATGCTCAGGGCTACGGCAAGATTAATCAGCCCAGCAAGCACACGCCCCATTCGCTGCAGCTCTGGTATACGAGACTGTCACTGTTGGCCAAGCTGCGACAGATAGATGTCCTGGAAAGCGAGTCGAAGCCGTTTGGCAATTTAGACAAGCCTGACATGTACTTCACTTTTTACCCGGAATTGTATGGCACCAGGCCAGGCTCCATGGCGTCGTTTGCATTCAGATTATTGCTGGCGGAAATCCCGTCTTACTATGGTAAACCGAAACAAACGATAGAAAATTTATACAAATTATTGGCGACTGTTAACCAGATTATAGCTAATTTCCGAGCTGGTCTCAGCGGCGAGGGGACGCACGCGAGAATCAGCGAATCCGATCAGCAGGATGCTGTGAAACTGTGGACTGCTAGGAAATCTAGAATCCTGGTCTCCGTTGTCAACTGCGCCATCGGCATGAGAAACTACATTCTCGCGATAGAGATCCTGGAGGATCTGTGCAAGCTGCCAGATTGGAGCACGGAGCAGATAGGTATCTTAAAGTCGGCTATAGGAAGGGTACATTTGTTCCTCGGCGACGTTACAGCGGCGGAGAAGTATCTTGTTCGCGCTAATAAGGAAGAGAAGGCAACGAACGTCAGGGAGCTGGTGGATAGCGGCCTAATGGCGGTCGCGCAGAACGCCTTTCAAGAGGCCTACAACTGCTTCCAGTCCGCGTCGACGATGGATCCGTCCAACGTAATGTTGATCAATAACATGGCGGTGTGTTTGTTGTACACCGGTCAGCTGAAAGCGGCTGTATGGCTGTACGAGAGCGTCGTCAATAGAAATCCACTCAAGAGTCTGCAAGAGCCGATCTTATTAAACATGTGTACGTCATACGAACTGCATACGACACACTGTAAACAACCGAAGTTACACTTATTGCGGCAGCTAAACAGATACAAGGGCGACGCGGCCGATATTCAATGTCTAAAACTAGCGATGTAATATGTTAGTCACGAATTGTTATTGTTAAACGCGCGTTAACACATGCGATCCAAGTCTGTTATTTTTACAAATTATAAGCTGTGATTTAATTTATGAATAAATGTATATAAATACTAAGATCGGAGAATTCAGGTACCAACAATTCGGGTCACCTTTTTCAAAAATTTAATCTAAATTGGAGATTCGCATCTTTAAGTTTATTAATCTACTTTCTTGAAAACTATCAAAAATTAAACTGACTTAAAAAATTAAACGGACTTAGTTCTACTATTGTTGACTAATTTTCTTATATTTGGAAGTGGGATCACCGCTGCACTCCGACAAAAAAAAAATGTTGCAAATTTTTTACTATTTTTATGTACAAACTATACTTGGGATCGGGTCACAAAGCGTTGATCCTCAGGGAAGATGTAAATGTGATATTAATAAGAATAAAAGTATAATGTTTTGTTACATATACAGGCTCTGAATTTTTTTTCGCTTTTATTCTGACGTCACGTCGTCAAACAAATATATAATATATGCCATTTATTACGTTATACGTTCTACGAACGTCTTTACTTCGAATTTCAGTCGATTATATGGAAATTATGTGATTTGCGCATCCCGAATTTCCCTCCCAGGGTCATCGATCACACAAGAAACACAGCGGGGCGTCAAAGTAAAATAGCCTTTATTACATCGTGAAACGAGGACAATTTAACGAATGTTCAACAATTGCTATAGTTTTTCTCTCCACCTCACATTCTCTCCGCTCTATTTCTCTCTTCGTTTTTTTTCTCTCTCTCGCTCGCACATCTTTCCTCTTTCCCCGTTTATCGGCTTTCCCGCTTTTTTATTACGTTCTTTTTTTAATCGAAAGAATACGGGTGTCGCAGCGTTTCTCCGAAAATATATATTATGCAATAATCCGGTGTCTTTTTGTTCTTTCTTTCGTTTATAGTAAGCAGTTTCTTCTCAATCGTTCTTTCTGCGCATCGGTTTCCATGCTCCCAGTTTCGCTCACTGTTTCCTCGTTTTCCCGTTTTCCTATCATTTTACTTTTCTTATCTTTATTCTTTAAACTGGCTAGTTTACTCTTTCGCGCTTTCTCTCTCTCTCTCTCTCTTTCTCACTCTCACTCAAACACACACACTCTTTCTCGCTTTCTCTTATTATCGCGCGATTACATCGTAGCACGTTATTATTAGATTATCGGATTTCAAAACTGCATTCTCTCTCGCTCTCTCTCTCTCTCTTTCTCCCTGCAGAATAAAGGCACGAACTGGCGGAAAAGTCGGCCTAACTGTATAATATTTTCATTTATTTATTATGGATGGAACTTCGTGTCACAATACAATTATTTTTCTTTATTTCCTCTCTTTCCCCACCGTCGTCCCATGGGCCTTACGGCGGTTTCGGCCCGTTGAATTGTTAGTGCCGCGTAAGTTAACAACGTAGTGCGAGCGCAGCGCAAGAATCTCCCCGTGTCGATAAATATTAATTTATTTATAATTTCATTTATTTATTTATTTATATTAATTAATTTGTGTATCACTACACATCTATCTCGAATGCCCATTGCCGACGATCAAATTAGGATCGTCTTTCGTTAGAATCATTAGATTAATACAAGTAACTTTAGTTCCTCTTATAAGGAACAATAAAGATATTTATTCGGTCATGAAAAGAATGAAAGATTTCTCGCTTCAAACATCTCTCTATCTTTCCTCCCATGCCGGATTATTTTGGACACAATAATTATCAAGAAAGGCGAAAATATTTTTATTACAATATTATTGTATGCATGAATAAATCAAAAAGCGTAACTATTGGCAAAGATTATTACTTTTATCAGAGAATAATTTTCAATAATTTAAAGTAATAAAATTGATTTAAATAAGTAAAATTCACCTTTTACAGAAACATGTTTCACTTATTTCGCATTAAGTATTTCATAAAAAATTACAGTGCAAATTTATGAAAAAGGAATTAAAAAAACTTTACACGCACACATAAATATTGTTTAAATATTGTTGAATTTTTGATTCAATTTTGCGCTGTTTATCCTATTTAAATTAAAAAATAAAGCACATAAATGTAAGTATATTAATTTGATTTATTACAAAAAATATAAAGCCAAAATATAAAGCTAAAGTTCCTCAAAATAATATTTGAGAATAATTTATATATATACCCTATCAGTAATTATTTTTTATATAAAAATCGTTGTAATAAATTTCTTTTTATAACTGGCACAAACATTTAAATTCTTGCCATGCCATGCAAAAATAATTCTAGTTACGTGCTTCGATATAGTAATTTACGACCTATCTCGATCTGTGAAAAAAATAATCAAAGCTGCGAGAGATCTTTGATACGACGTGTTTTAAATAAATTGGTCTCCCAGATTGATATCCCAGATAAGTGGAGTTGAGTTCTGCGGAATTTTTCGCGGAGCGTCTTAAAGATTTACATTTACGAATTAATTATATAAAATTACATCGCTCGGAGCTTGCGCAACGGGCACTACATCGTCAAAGATAAGCCTTCAGGTTGTCCCTTTCTCGCCTTTTTCTCTCGTTCGAGTTACGTTCACACACTTCGTCTTATTACAATAATATCCACATCGCTATTCCTGTCAATTAAATGTAATTGTATGTATATATGTATCTAATATATAGTATATACACCATTGTGTATATAATATATATATATATGTATATACGCCAATTTATATAGTAAATTTATCTTTTTACGTCTACAATATTTATATATATATAATATATTTATATATACTATGGTGTAATATGCGCTTACGCCGTCTAATCTCTAAAAAGAAACGTTACATTATTGTCAGCGGTATTTTTTGTTTTCGAGTATTCATATATATATATAGTATATATACAATTCACATTTTTTAGTATTCATATAATATAATAAGTCAATGAAAAGCTCAATGGCGTGACCATGTAGTATTCATTGAGTACAATAAGTCAGAAAATCCGTGCGCTTCGCGATACTCCTTGTATAATCGATCCAACGATCTGCTTCGCAGAGAACAGGGAGTGGGACAGGAGAGCGCTGTTATCTTTCGCTCTGTTATACTTATCACGAATTTCATTCGGCTGCGATTGCCGATTTAAACAACGAGAATAACCGAGGATGGCACGTATATAATTCGTATAAATCAAGGAGGATCGTGAAGGTGATTCGGCTCTCGACGACAGTGTCGCGCTAACATTTATGTAATTTTTTTTTTCGTTTATCTTGGCAACTAGGCAAGCTCGGTCGTTCACGGAAGGCATCGTATGGTGCTTATTAAATCGTTGCTTCAACAATCATTAACAATTTTCATCGCTCTTCATCTTTTCCTTTCCCTCACTTATTTTATTTCTGTCTCTATAGTTATTATCTTCGCTGTCTTGTCTTTTTTTTTAATTTTATCTCGTTATTGTTCGTTATTCGGGAGATAATGTCGATGCACAAAAGCTGGCGCGATTTACATTACGCTGTAACTTTTTTTTCTTTTCGTTATTTAGTAGTACGTACATATATTGAGGCAAGCGGGTCGCAAAAGCTCCCGAATCAGAGGAAATATATAATATATACTTTATATATATATATTTATATTATCTATGCGTATATAATATTGTCTTCGTAAGTTTCCTGCCTTTCCTGATGTCCTAACCCGTTGTTGGTCGTGAAGTTATATTAAAAAAATTAAAACATCAATTAGGGAAGCGACACAGTTTCATTGAGCTCAAAACTCTTTGTCGAACTCATCGAAATTATATCACCTTCAATTTTCGGTGCAAATAGAATGACTTGAACATTTATCAAATCCCTAATCCAAGAGAAACGAGACGTAACAATTACAGGCAAAGAGATACCCTCTTTTTCTTTCTCTCCGGAGAAAGTAAAGCTTACAATGCAAAATTAAAAAAAAAAAAGAAAGATAGGAAAACATCGAGAAATAAAAAATACGGAAAGAACGCGCGCTGAGTTACTGCTGAGTTAGTGGATACAGTTAGGAACGACTTGTCGCTTGTAACTAAATGAAATGCGATTGAGAATCACTTGTTGCGGATTGCGGATTGTAGAAAAAGAAAACCCGAACGGGAACGAGCGAGAACGGTCCGTGTCGATAAGAAGAAATTACGACAATTCTATACGCGCCAGTGTTGGATGTAAGGAAGAGATCCGCCGCGGCCGGAGTCATCCGCCGCTCGATCGAGTTAGTGTACTATGTCACGCGTGCGTCCGCGTATATAATATTACATTATAATTATATAAAAATATATTTCTTAATCGTTAACACTATAATAAATGAGTATTATAAGCATTATATCTGCACAATATTTTTACCTTTCTTTCCTTTTTTTTTCTTTTCGCATAGTGGTAGTGGTAAACACGATGCCTATCGCGGATAACCGAAGCTTCTACACGCACGAAACGTCGAGGAAGTACAACCGTGACGTACCGGTTTGCCGTATGCCGCATACACGCACACATACGCACACAACACGCACACACTGGCACAAAATTTCAATAATACGGTAATATCTGTATCTCATATCTTTCTTCCCCGTTATTTTCTTTTTTTCTTTATCAATAACAATATCACTTATCACTTGTAGTACTCGTGTAAATAAAAAGACGCATAAACTGTTATAAAATACATTCTCGAGTATTATCAATCTGTAGAGTATATATATATAATATACGTCCTTATCTCCCTACGCCGTTCGAACGAATAAAATCATATAAACGTCGTAATATAATAATTTTAATAGTACAATATTGGAAGCATTTAATATCATACTTAGGTGTTACGGTTATTTTTCGGGCCTCGGATTTCGGTGAAGAGATTATTGCGAGGTTTTTCGGTGCACGTTTTCGTGTGTCTCTTCGCGCCGCACCTTTCCACAAAAAAAGCGAACGTAACAAAAGGCGCCAAGGACAGCCGTACGCTTCGGGCATCCTTTCGACGTCTTTTGGATACGTTTCTTTCGGATATTTCTGCGTTACATTCGTGTCACATCGAAATCTAGTTTCCGAACTACTAATCTTCGCCACGCGAAACGCACGCGTGTTTCTGCTATCCGGCAAGAACGAGGTCAGGGTTCTGATGAAAGGTGCCATTCGCAGTGCTATTCGTTGCAAAAGGAGAAAAAAAGTGATAAATAAAATGGAGGAGGCCCTGAGAAACGGATCCTCGCGGAATGTGTAACGCATTTCACGACGTACTACGTATTTCTCATCGTCTCAACAAATCATCGAACAATTCATCGAACAATCACGTTGTGCATTGTAGAAATAACGCGTCATCAACTTGTAAGTACAATAGCAAAAAAAGAAGATCTCGCATGACATCGATCACCGACCCGCATGGCCCTTAAATTCAAAACTCGTCCATTTCGCTCTCTTTCTCTCTTTCCTCTTTTTCCTCCGTTCTATACATATATAATAATGTAGAATAATAATATAATAATATAGCCTGCTTTCTTCGAGTAAAGTTATTCATTGTAAGGAAGTGGAACATGAGATTCTAATCTCCGTCTTTACAATCGACAAAATTCCTTAATGTTAAGCTCAATTAACAGCTGTACCCCAGACATATTTGATTCGGTAAACTCAATATATCCATCTTTACTCGCGTAGAACGAGTACTCGTTATACACTATGCGCGATCTCCATTCTTATATTCAAATTATCGTTAAAACCTGAGTTTTCGAAATTATTTATCGAAATGCGCGATACATCGCTTTGCGCGGAGATTAATTGTTTAAGAACATTTTTTTCTATCGTCGAATCTAGCTCGTGTATCATTTTTTTTTCTTTTTTGCGAATGGACATCGCGCTCCTCGCGGACGTAGCTAACAAATTTGTACATTAATTAGTTTCCTTATTATTGTCATGGTATATATAATATTTTGTTAATAAAAATACTAAAATATTATGTATATTATATTATATATATATAATAGATTATTGCATTATGCTTTTTGGTACTGTTACATGCGTTTGGCTTATTTGTCGACGCGCTTGCCGCGAGTAATTTTCTTTTTCGTTTGTATTCACCGGTCATTTTTTTTTTCAAGTCAAGTCCTAAAATAAAATTAGTACAATCTCTAAAGCTGGCTCAGACGATACAAGATGAAACGATACATCTCAATTGCGAGATCTAGCGTTCATTTTGACATTTAACTTCTCCGAATTGCATCGCCTAAAACCGTTTTTTCATATTTTACTTTTTTTTTCTTTTTGAAGTACGAACCGACGAGCAATAACGCCATGGCTTTATAATGTGATGTCGCGCAGCATCTTAGATATATATATATATTATACTTATAGCTTCACGAAACATCGCGGCGTCCCTTAAAGTTCATACCGCGAGAGGAGGGTATAAAGGCGTTCTAGCGTTTTCTCACGAAAAGAGGTCCTCGAAGGACAAACTCACACATAAAAGAGGAAAATTCTAAATGTAAGAAGAAAGCATAGTCTTATATAGATTACCAGTAAGCAAAATGTCAGCGATATGCTAGCAACGTGCCAGTAAATTACCGAGCAGAATACCGTAGCGACGTACTGGCGTGCGCCTTAAGCTCGCGTTCTGCCAGCAGAGCCTGCAGAAATAATCTGATAACAGATACCGAGCAAAATCGTTTTGTGATCATTTAAATGGAGTATATCCTAATAAAAGCAAAATGTGAATCGTATGTGTTATCCCATTTGCTGTAATTTGCTAGCAGCAGATTCGAACAGAATACTGCGGCAAATGGAGCTAAAGTGGCGAGAATGGAGGTGGGAGATAAGGTCGACTTCGACCATTACTCTGGCTCAACAGGAAGGAAATAAATAATTAAAGAGAGGAGGGAGAAAGAGGAAGAGGAAGAGAATTAGGAAATGGGTTAGACAAAAGAGAGGAATTCGAAGGAGAAATGGTGGATTGAGGATAAAAGTTAACGTGTTTTTGGGAGACAACAGAGAAAGGGTAAGTTGAGCAAAACAGAGATTGTGAGAAGGGAGATGATCGAAGATTTTGCTCGGTTTCTGTTGGCACTCTATTAACAAAATTTATAGCAGACACTTTGCAAAATCTATTCTAGATAGATTTGATTATCTGGGAGACTGTGCGTTCTTGTACAACAGCTGATAACATTGAAGGACAGAGATACACGTGGTCACATGCTCTCTCTGTCACACAATGCCCGGAGAAAAGATAATGTAAGAAAATGTTAAAATAAGAGTAGGATAATACATAACTCTATATGCTCGAATAATAGGCGGATTCCATGGTCGATCCTGATCTTCGCCCCATGTGTTAATTTTACATGAAACTGATTGGAGAATTAAAGGTTGTGAGTAAAGGAGTGAAATAAATGGTAATCCATAAAAATGAGGTTAGAGAGAAAAAGGATAATGCGTATCTCCTTCTAAGAGCAAAGAAAGTGATTGCTGTTCCTCTTTCCTTCTTCCCACCAACTGCACAAGGAAAGCATCTGACTCTCTGTGTTGTCCTCTTCTACTAATTCTGATTTCTCGTCTCTAACAGAAGCGCACAGTCTATCTATATAAGTCTATGAGCGAAAGGTCTAATCTAGGTAAGCGAGCGAGCGAATGAGCAGACGGAGTACTCCTATTCTCTGTAGGGCTTGCAGTAAGAATAACGATGATTCATGTGTTGGCTATAGGAGCCGGAGTGAGAGAAGCGCTTGAGGCACTTGGAGCACTGGAAGGGCTTTTCGCCGCTGTGCAACCGCTTGTGTTCAGTCAGATGATGCTTGTGCTTGAACGCTCTTGGACACTCCACACATTTGTAGGGCCTTTGCCCTGAAACAATTGCCATTTACCATTTACTAATCTTTTTTGTGTTCGCTCATAATAATTTTTTTAGGAAACACGATAGTCCTTGAACGAAAGATTTCACGCTGTATTAATTAAGATTTGTTGACTAGCTTAAATAAATATAAAAAAATATCGATAGTTCTAATTCTAATTAATGAGCTTTCGATAGTTATTAATAAAATCTTATTTTCTGTCAATTTTAAGTACAGTTTAAAGTGAATTTTAATTAAGATACAATTATATCTTGTTTGGCTACAGTTTGAATTTAATGTAAAAAAGCCTGTAAAACAAGATCATTCATTTCAATAATAAAGTATTCTATCTTATGCAATATAAGAAGGTTGATGGCCAAAAATACGAGCAAAAGTGTTATATTGAAAAAAAGATTTTTATTTTAAATTCTTATATCAATTTCATGGTAATGTAACTTAATTTATTGTTATCTTATTCACTCTGTATTATTATTTTTTGGCTTTAATCTTATTTTATGTAACTAATATATGTACTGGAGAAGACTTGTTGTTAGTATAGTTGAAACGTTTACAATACATGCTTTCCTAACTATTGGAGAATAACTATAAATCTTTTTTTAATACGTTTTCGTTTGCTCATATTGTTGGCCGTCAACCTTCTTATATTGCATTGCATATAACTTAATTAATTTTTCCATTAATTACTCTTAGATTTCTGACTTGGCTAATGATTCTCGTTGCATGAAATTACGAAAGCTCGCGCAATAACATTACAATAACAATATACTTACCGGAATGTTCATACTTGTGTCTCGTGAGGGAACTGTGTTTGGAAAATGTTTTCTCACACCGATCACAGAAATAAAGACCTTGCTCGTTCTCTGTTGCTGTAGGGGTTATTTCTGATTGTGGTGCAACTTCGCTCTCGCCCTTTGCGTTCGCTTGATTTTGATTCTAAAAGATAATACGCGAATTATACATTTTGTTTATAAAATTTCAAAACAATTAATCTTACTTTCCGTTATTACCTTTGTAATTGCTTCTCCACTGGAAAACGTACGTTTAGCTTCAATGGGATCAGCAGCAGTCTCTTCGTCTATGACCAAAGGCGAATCCTCGAGGTCATCGTTGTCGACAGTTGGGGCTGCAATATCATCCTTCTGTTCGCACGGAGACGAAGTATTTCTACTCGATGTATCACTTTCCTTGGTCGCCGATATAATAAGCGCTTCTTTCTTCGACAAATCCAAGGGCTGTTCGATAATAGTTGGATTCTCCGGAAGTACTAAAGGTACCAGAGCTGGTGGCATTTTCGACTCTCTTCGATCCCTGGCACGAGAATTTTGAAACCAAACCTATAAAATGATAATATATGAGTAATAATTAACTATTATAAAAGTCTATTAAATATTAGTTGTTTTAACAAGTATAATCTTCAATTTAGTTCTTTCAGTTTAGACAGATGATTTAATTTGTCCTTTATTTTGCGTACCTGTACGACACGAGTGGGAAAATTAATATAATTGGCGATCATGATGATTTCCTCCTTTTTAGGCCGCGGATTGATGGCATAATAACCTTTTAGAACAGCAAGCTGTTCATCGTCTATGAGCGACCTAGCTCTGACTCTTCTCGACCCGTTGTCGTTGTGAGACTGGTTGCCCTCATCTTCATCTTCCGAATCCGGTTCAGAACTTTCCTCCGCTTTTCTCTTAGCTGATCTCGATGTCGGTTGATTGACATTTTCGAGCTTCGCGGCTAAACCTTCGCTTTGTGAGTCGTATTGGTCCATTGTACCCCAGTCCGGACAATGTGTCATTTCACTAGACATTTCGCTATCTTGATCCTATAAACAAGATTTCAATTCACAAACAGGAATAAGTATCTCCCACGATGTAAAAAAAATTTAGTTATATGTTCTTTGATCGATATATTTCTATTTAATTATTATTTTTTTTAGGGATCTCTAGAATCTTTAATAAACGTGTTATAATTCGTAAACTATTCTGACTTAAAAGAGAGTATAATTATATTAAATATATTTAATAATTTACATATATTCGTATGTCATATATTATATTTATTCTTTATTATTTAGCTTTTAATTAAAATTTTACGCCAATTGTTACCTCAGTAATAACGAATTAGTTCATCGGAAACCTTTGTCCACAGATTAAATTATAAATAAAAAAAGATTCTAAATCTCTCACTTACATACCTGGTAATCCTCTTCGAACTCCCGTTTCATCGTGGCCGGAGACGTGGATAGCTTCCGTACGTTCGCTTCAAGCAGTTGCTTTGTCACGGTGGTGTTTACGGTCTCTAATATTCGCCGAACCGCATCGAGCCCCTGCAACGGGTCTACCGGCGCGGGAGACTCCTTGCCTTCTGTGCCCTCCGTTCCCTCAGAGTCCGCTGTCGATGGACTCATCACTTCCCGATGCGTCTCAAATTGCTCGGTAATGTGGTCCAGTCGCCTAGCGCTGAATTGATTCAGCAGCTTGCCTAACGTAGAGTGCAGCAAGTAATTTCCGAATCCCAGGTTGGGAGGCACTAGGGTTGGCATGTCATAAATACCTGAATATTAAACAATTCAAACTTAAAAATTGTGATAATTGTTAATGGCAGACGCCGGAGTTATTTTATTATAATAATTTTAAAGTAAAAAGTGTTTCAAATTAACCGACCAAATTCGCTCACTTTAGACATAACACATCGTAGCGACAGTATTTTTATGTACAATCCTATTCTTGAAAATTATGTAATATATATTTTCGTTACCATGTGCCATGCCTGAGCGCGCAAATTGGATTATTTGATTCGTCAACTAAAATAATATTCATTTAAGAATTTATTATAGCTCTTTTTTAGCATTTTGGTATTAAGATTTTTATTTCAAAATGATCTCAGGTGAATCTTAACGGTTATTACAGAAGGGACATGTATACAAATTTATCATTGTTTCAATGTTTTCATTACAAAAGCCCTGTCGGCTGTCCGAAATCATTTATCAAATTCGTAGATGAAGAGAGAGTATATCGCCAATGAATAAACAATACCGCGTATGTGACAATTAGTACAATTTTTAGGAAAGACAAAAAACTGTGCCAAAAAGTAAAATATACAACAACTACGTAATAAACATTCTTGAGTGAACATTGAAACTCATCTGTAAATAATATGTATGATCATTTACGACCTTACCCTGTAGAATGATGATACGGAACAATCGAAACTAAAAGTGCATTTACAGAAAAATGACATATATGCGGTTGATTCATAGACGATATGTAAGGCCGGGTACTACAATAGATTTGTTCCGGAATAAGACGTACTCACTAGTTGCAGCAACCGTTGCGTTGCACGTTGCACGGTCCTAGTGAGTACCCGGCATAACGTATGCATAAATAAATATATTTTAAGAATAAACGTAAAATGATAGAATTACCTGTTCCCTCTCTTTGTATATCCTGATACTCCGAAGGCGATAACTTCGGTAGAATCGGCAGAAACGTATTATTGTTGGCTGTCAGTAGATCGACGTCGCGTCGTCCCGATAACGCCTGATGCGCCTTCTTCTGTCCCCGATCGACATTGCTTATGGTGTTCTGCCTCGACTTTTTCAGATTCATTATCAAGCACTTCTTCGCCGTCATGTGGCTCGAATACGACCCAGAATGAGAGAAACGCTTGCCGCAATTGTTGCATTGGAATGGCTTCTCACCGCTGTGGATGCGCAGGTGTTCCTGCGAAAGATACGGGAGATTGCGTTTAAGTTAAACTATTTTTTTCTATTTTCGTTGCCTCTCATGTAATACGCAAAGAAAAAGAGATAAATTCGAAGTAGAGTAGAAAAATTGTAATTAACCCTATTGAGTCACACTTCCCGAGAATCCCGTACCGGTCACACTGGGTGAAATACACCCCCAGCGTGTTTGCATGTGTATAAAAATTGTAGCTGACCTTAAAAAAAATAAAAAAAATATCCTGTTGTAGTTTAAGTCTTCCTTAAAAAGACTGTATAGGTTTGATTTGCAAAAAATTAATTTAACATATGTAAAAAAATTGTTGAAAAAAACAAGTCGAAAAAGTGACTTTTCACAAAAACTCTAATGTAACTTTTTCAATTTTTAAGATATTTTAATTTTTCAAACGGTTTTTTCATCCTCAGATGACGCACTTTTCACTAATTATTGCAGTTTATGCGGCCGTTCCAAAAAGTATATTAATTTTGAGGTTATGAAGGTGCGATTTTTGCGGAAAAAATGCCGAGAGAACTAACGGGCCGAAAAATATACCACCGATAGGGATCGATACTTGAAGGTCCCAACTACCTGTAGATGACGGCACAAGGCCCATTTCCATTGGTTTACTGGGTCGTTTTCGAAGTCAAAAAACGCTGGGGTGTATTTTACCCAGTGTGACTCAATAGGGTTAAGGTCGTTATATCGGTGATAAAGACAAATGGAATATACCTAATATAAAGAAGAGTAACATATGTGGGAAGCAAAAAATATGATAGAAAACAATAAACTAATATTGGTTATTATAAAATACCTATATCATTAACTATTAATAATAACAAAATACCTTAAGGTGATGCTTGAACTTGAAGGCTTTCTCGCAATGAGGACATTTAAACTTTCGTAGAACGGCACTTTCGTCATGGCTAATCATGTGCCTCTGCAATCGATAGACGTTGGCGAAGGTCTTGCTGCACACCTTACAGGACTGCCAAATTATTGAGAAATTAGTCCAACGAAATACAATTACTTACTATGAAACTGATCAAGTTATACCGTTATCACAATTTTTTTGAAATTCGTGAATAGATATCTATAACAAGATCATAGATATTATATTTATTTATTTATATATTATGTTAATATTAAAAGGTCGTTTTCATCGGCTGTCTTCTTCGAATTAGTTAGGTAATTGTTGTATAGTATATTTGATCAGTTTCGGATCACTGTATTTACCTCGCAAATAGCAAATGTTTTACTAATTAATATATCATGGACGCACGCATTGCATTCATGTTCAAGTTTCTCTTCGAGAACTATAATATGCAACCGGTTACAAAATCAGCCGATATTTTCTACGTTATTTCTCAAAAAAGAAGTTACTTTTTCAATTCACTGGCAAATTTAACCCTCAAAGGACTCCGTCGGGTCGTTTTCGTCCACCCGAAAAATACGATCCTGAATATCTTTTTTTATATTTTTTTGAGCCTGAAACTCATTTTTTATATTTATTATAAATTTAAAAAAAAATCAATTTTTTTTCAATTTCTTTATGCTAATAACTAAAAAAAAACTATTAAAGAAAAAAATTTTTAGAAACCAACATCACAGCTTAAAAGAGGAAAGTTCAAAGAATATCCATGAATTTTGCGAAATTTTTTGAATGATATTTAATATTATTTATAAGTCGAAAGGCAAAAAGGACCCGACGGAGTACTTTTAAGGTGCCAAAAAGCACGGAGTCTTTTGAGGGTTAAGAGAAATATGTCGAAATATATATTTATTCTAATTGCATTATTTGTATTGTGCGTATATTTTATTTGTAATTTATTTTATTACAATCTGCAATCTGTCGATATTTCAAACTTAAGGTACCTCAACAAAAGAGGAATTAATTCGAGCCCATCCATATTCGAAATCCGTACGATTCAGACAATTCCAAAAAATATTTTGTCATAACCGTAAAAAAAGATTCGCATCACTGCGCAAAACCGTGTACATTAAATATCAATTTAAAAAAAAAAGGAGAAATACGAAATAAAGAAAAAATGTAAAACATGTGTTGTGATCGTCACCAAAAGTATCGTAAGATTAAATATCACACATTTATGTTTATATCACTTGAATTATGCAATAAGTGGCATAAAGTTAACTATCCATAGAAATTTATTTTTGTTTACCTATTTATTTACTTTGTGTAACTACTACAGCTTGAAAACTAAACACTCCTTCGCGCACCTTACACCGCCACTTATATAACTTTACGCGTTGTTCATCTATATTCCTACCACACCATCTGCTTAAAAAGTAATTTAGAAAATAATATTAAAAAATTTAGAAAATAAGATACGATAACCTACCACCACCCTACGGGCACTCGTACCCCCTTCCTCCCTAAAAATCGCGTGCGACGAAGGACGAAAACGGGCGCATCTCACCGAAAAGCTGACTGCCGCTTTTGCGGGGATATAATCGATAAGTCCGCGCGCGGGGACACGGGGGGAGGAAGAGGGGGCGAACAAGGGGGGCCCTCCCCCGTGCGGAGTGCGTGTCCTTGACGGGTCATCGTGATCACTCACCACTTGGGAGAACTGGGCGTTGAGATCGTGCTTGTCGATGGTACAGGACGTTTTGTGCGTGTCCTCGAGGTGAAGCTGCAGGACACGGACGTCCCGACAGGGGATGCCGCACTGAGGGCACCTTTCGCCACCCTGCTGCTGCTGCTGCTTCGCGGATGATCCGCCCTCGCTGTCGCCGCCACCACCCAGCCCCCCGCGCGTACCGCCGCTGCCACCACCACCACCACCTCCATCGCCGGCAACACTTCCACCTCCTGCGGTTGGCGCTCCACCCGCGCAACCTCCGCCCACCTCCGTATCCACGACACCTGCGTCGTCCTCGCTACAGCCTGTAACACGCGCACACGTGGCACGGTTTTTATATTTCGCCTCGGCTCTCGGCAGCGCGCCATCGCGCGAAATACACGGATCGAATCTCGAATCACGCGTTTAAGCCTTGCCGGCACCATCATCCTGCAGCGTGTATACATACACAGTTGGAAAACTTGTATTAAATTTAACATAAATCACACATGTCCCAAACGGCCCACTCAAATTTTTGTGTTATAATTTAACATAATATAGAATATATAGATGCGTTAAATGGTAACACTAATACTCTCTCTCTCTTTATGTTAATATTTCAACAAAAAAGAAATGTAATTTGAAGTTAATTGGGTGTACAATTATAACATAACGTTTATGATGAAATTAACACATAAGAAATGTTCTTTTTACATTTTACAAATGTAACAACTCAAACAGAATGTTGATTTTATAAAATACGTACACATTTAATAAATACGTACAAATTGTATTACTTTAACATATTTTGTAAATTATTTTAATAATTTTACATTTTATATTTGTTAAGTTTAGTTAACATAGTAGACATGTGTTAAATTTACACATGAATATGTTGATTATTTAATACAAAAACTTTAACCAGCAGACTTTTCACAAAAGTACCTATACACAAATTTTCTAACTGTGATATATAATTTGTTTTCAAATAGTTATTCTATAATCGATTTCTCCATTTTCGAAATCGCCATTTCCCTATCGAGAATCGAAGAATTTTTGTATTCAGAGTTTGATGAAATCAATCCTACCTTGATTTTTTCAAATTTATACTTGATATTTTCGTTCTCCTGAAAAGAGTTGTCTACCGTTGCACTGGATTCTTTAATCAATATCGTTTTGACGCGTACGAAAAAAAACGTGCTTGATAACGCGAATTTTGTAAGAATAATACAGATAAATAATATAATTTCAGTGAGAATTCAGTTATCGATTGATAAACACAGGATGTTGCACGAGCAAATAGATATAAAACGATTTCTCTGTGTTTACTCGTACAACGGAAGCAGCTAGTGTAAAATGCATTTTCGCATTTCTTCGAAATTATACATTGAGCTTATTTTGAGTTTTATCCTTAATTACCGGATAAAACTCGATTTATTCAGTTTGCATTTTGCGATGCGAGTACCGCGAATAAACGGTATATTGCGAGATGAAAATCTGGCACGTTCCATTCAGTTTTAATCAGGGATTGAAACGCGCATGGAACTACGCTGAGTTCAGATTTTGATGCCACAGAGAGACAAAGACAACCCTCTATGTAATATTGAAATCCAATCGACATTGTTACCATCTTTATCGCATTAAAATATACATCCTCTAGTTATAATATGCTTGTGTGATTCCGATCACTTCTATATAAAATACCTGGATCGAGCATTTTTGAACGTGATACACAGGTAAATCAAACCGTGTCATTTTTCGAAAAGATAAGAAACGACGTGCGTATACAAGATATAAAAAAAAAAAAGAATTCGAGAAACGTATATAGCAAAGCAAATGCACAAAAGTAGTAAAAAATACGTTCTTAAAACGCTAAACCTTTCTCAACATCCTATATGTGTATTTATGTATACCTCCATGTGTCTATCTTAACGTTATTTCATTAAGTATGTTAATTTTTCAACTTGAAATAAAAGCTTGCAAATTAGACATAGAAGTTTTACTAAATTTATTTCGGTAAGCGCGCTATACGTCAGATATAATTTAAATAGCTTGATTAATATCTGACGATATCTAATAAATAGAAGATTATATTCAAAATATGATTGCCACTGCTATTTTCATTTAGCATCAGTTTTTCGACCGAATTTCCATAAATGTTAGCAATCCAGGTGATCTATATAAAAGTCTGTGCATGGTTCTCTGAAATATCTTTTGATAACACGATGTTAATACATGCGGATCATTATTTACACGAAATGAAGATAAATAAGATCTTGCGTATATTTTACGATTTGACAATAGAGAACTAAGAATTGTAGAACAGAATCAGGCATCTCGTTTTTGGCACGCAATCTCATGCAGACACAATACCGTCTGTGAATAAACAATACCGACTATGTGACATTTTTATGCAAATACCCTTTTTGACTTAATTAGCTCCGTATAATCATTCTACAGGATTTGGGTCAACAAGTTTCATGAAAACATATTATTTATAGATTTTTGTCTCTCCTGAAAACTTTACTAATCGTCACATATACTACGTTTACGCGAGCGTTATTTCTGTCTTACGATAATTCACTCGTTTACACTCTGTGCAGTGAATTATCGTCAGTCACTACAAAACCCCGTTTACGCGGAGGAATTATCATAATTACTATAATTACTACAGAAGTAACGCTCGCGTAAACATAGCAATAGGCGGTATTGTTTACTCATCATTGACGATATATTCCGCGTGGCGTAATCAATCCTTAAAACGTCTCACTATTTAAATTTATATTCATGTCGAGTTAAGTGTCTAATGACATGATCAAATATCTAATTGAAAAGATTATATCCCGATCACATAATTTCACGTTTCATAGTCGTAAATTCTTAGCCAATTATGTTTGAGAAATTAAGTGGTTAACAATACAATCAAATGTCTAATGCATATACTACGTTTACACGAGCGTTACTTCTGTAGTAACTTAAGTACGATAATTCTTTCGCGTATAAACGGGATTTTCCTTCGCGTAAACGGGATTTTGTAGTAACTTATGATAATTTACTCCGCGTAAACAAGTGAATTATCGTAAGTTACTATAGAAGTAACACTCGCGTAAACGTAGTAATAATTGAAAAATCTCATTCTTTCAAAACTTCATTAAACGTTTAATAACTTAATATAAAAAAAAAACATATATGTACGTATTAAAACGAATTATATTTACATATAACTGGCTATAGATATATTCGTAAAATTGTAGATCATATTTAGATCGCGTGTCTCTTTGTCATCGAGATATTAATGTCCTACCCCACTATGGGATGCTGCGTGCTCGAAGCGAGACAGCGAAGCCGGCTATTCGGGATTCTCCGAGTTGGACCGCACGTGCAAGATTGGCGGCGATCAATCAGCTACGCGTATCTGGCGGCGAGTATCGGTTTACACGTGCGATGCGCGGAGTTAATCGTGACTACCTTCGCCAATTGCCAATACGCAATGGCCGGGTCGTCGCGTCAGTCGCATAATCCCCGGCGTGACGCACGTGCATCGGTGTGTGCACACGCATGTGTGGAATGCGTATATGTACGTCCGCCTGGAAAAAGAGACGCGTGCGCGATAGACACAATCGAATCGCGTAGAGATAGGGCGTAACGCCAAAATGCAAGAGAAAGAAATACGCGATGAGCGCTGCCAAATGTTTCGCGGCGCCGCGCTATTAGGTACATATATACGGGAATGCGTCTAAATGCATCTCTACATATCCACCGATGCGACGCTCAACCACGTTGTTGATCGAACGGCGATGACGTGTCGATTTCTGGTGGTAAAGAGAAAAGAAAAAAACAATGCCGATTAAATCAAGGAATTTTTCGACGGAAACGAATATCTCGAAATTGAAGGTAGAGCAGTCCCAGTAAACACTAAGTAACATGTAACTTATATGTTAGTTGTATAAGGTATCAATGCCTTAACAGTCAGAGGACACGAACCCATGTCTTTGTCATTTTAGTCCTTAAATATAAGTATAAACGCAAATTAACGTTTCGATACTATAACTAAAGTGTCAAAATACAAGAAAAATATTTTCATCTTGGATTTTAATTCGCGTTATACTTAATATTTAAATAATTAAACTAAAATGATAAAGGTGTCCAGACACAGGTACATGTCCACTGACTGTCCACAGGCATTGGTATACATTTACCTTAATTTCCTACTCAACAATGTAAATGTAATATAACACATGTGAGTCATTCTTAATTGTTGAGTATAGGAAATTTACAATTAACATGTAGGTAAAAGTTACATCTTACTTGGTGTTTGCTGAGGTCGGTCCAGAACGATTCTCGAAGAATGATCCTCTTGCTGCCATTGATATCAGCACTTTTGATATCGTTGAGAATCGTTTGATACATTCGAAGTAATTTTGAACGAGAAATATTATAGAATAATGCTTTATAATATAAAGACAAATATATATGTCTATTTAATTTGTGGTTCATAGATCTTTCAAAAATAAAGATTCGCAGAACGTATTATATCGTAAATGTCAATAATGAAACATTAACACACACATACACACACACATTACCTCCTACAATAAACATATAGAATATTATAATTCACAAGTAATCCTGAAGATTCTGTCTTAAAACTCTATGAATCGATAGCAGTGTATTCGCAGCACATCCACACTCATGCGATTCGTACACGGAATGAAGAACATCGTTCAGGTACGAGCCCGTCTAACAAAACCTTGGATCTTTTGAGAAATTTTCCACATCTGTAATCACTTAATTGTATCAGTTGCAATTTTTTATGTTTTCGAACCCAACAACCGTGATTAGCCGATCATTGATCACGCACATAAATAGGATAAAACATAAATAGAAAGACTGAATTTTCGTAATCGCGGATAGAAATGAATATTCGCGTTATTCCTAGCCACCATTTGCATCACATCGTTGACGTGTCCTTAACTTGAATGGCACACACATGTTATGCATATGCGATAGAAAAAGAAGCCGTGACGACGGGGAGGGAGCGTGTCAATCGGGGAGTAACATTATTCATGTACAAAGGTGTGTCAAAAGAATGATTGTTAAAAAAACGTGACGCGAAGTGAAGAGCATGCAGGGTAGGTATACACAAAATAGGAGAAAGTGTATTTTTACATGGCCGTTTGAATTTTCGACAAACCTATTGTCGGTGTGATCGGATTAAAATGTCCCTCCTGCTCGACGTACGATGTCCCACCGATAATCGTATACGTGCTAATCCGATACTGATGTCGACGTCGCGTCGGGCTGATTGCGGTGCGTTTAACGATTTATATATTAGCAGCCACGTCCACGAATTGAACTCGTAACGAATTAATATTTAATTACTATGAATTAATAGATATTTGTGTAACAAGTGCTGTAAGTTGGAAATTGGACGTGCGGAGTGGACGGCGATCACCCGCACGTCCAATTTTTAACTTAACACACGTGTTAACACCCTATTTTATATTACAAGTGCGTGGAAAGTGGCCCATTACGCGCGTGTCACGCGCGTAATGTGCCACTTTCCACGCACGTGTGATGTAAAATCTTTTACGTCGCGTGTGTGCAAACGATTAAACCGAGAGGGAGAGGGAAGAAGAGAGGAAGAAAACTTTTAAATAATTTTCTTCTTCAAATAAGGACATTTTTCAAACTTTGTTAAAAGGAACAAACACACACACACACACACACACACACACACACACACACAAAATTTATTTTAAAATATTTCAATAAATGAAGTCCTTGAATTTTATAACATGTATTTTTAATTAAAAAATTTCAAAATTAAAAAATTAATTGTTCATATAAAAGCATTAAATCCGTAATCTGCATTAATTTGTATGTCAATACCATCTCGAAATTGACGATTTCAGCTATAAATATGACAAATTTCTGTTTATTGTCTTTTAGATTTTTTATTATATTACTTTTATCTATTCAAAAAAGCTAAAATGTATTCTTATGGAAACTGTATTTATATATATTTATCTTTTATTATATTATTATATTCTAGTAACATGTAATATATAATATATAGAATATGTAATACTCGGACAGATTCGGATTAAGAGAGTGTCGGAGAAGCGGTTGGGCGTGCAAGCTATGTACAGAAACGTCTGCAAATGCGCAGAATTTCTCGTAGCTATAATGCTCGCGGCGATCGTGCGCGGTGCGAATCTCACACCAGGCATGGCACATTAATCTCGCGTAGGTAGATGGGTGGATACACGCGCGCACACGCGGCATTTGCTGATGCGAAAATGCTATAGACGTAAGTCAATGCGCGTAAGTTTGCGCGCTGCCGTAATTAATATGCTGTTACACGGTAACTTTGCGAAATCGGAAACGACACTCGGCAACGCTATGCGAGCTCCTAAATACAGACGCAAGACAATCTTCTTGAACGTACCGTTTAATTAAGGGCTAGACTAACTGCACTAAGCGGTTCTGTCACCGAATCTACATCTGTTTCGGTTTTGTAAAAATTGTTAACTAAACTTTCACAAATAGCAAAATATTTTTTAATAACAATATTATTAACATGTATTTTAATAATATTAGTAATCGTTATTTAAAAAATAATATTTTATTATTCTTTTTAAAATAAAAATGGGCACTTATTATGTTTATCATAATTAGTTATTGTTATAAACTTAAGTTATTATAAATATTGGACCTAGTTACTCAATAATTTTATCATTTTAATAATATATATTATTTATTTTTAATTCTTTTAGACAGAGATTAATTTTATTCGACCCCTTGGAGTTAGTTACAAAAGACTCCGTTTTTTATATACCTACATATGACATCCATATAGAACATACAAAAAAATTTAACGTAAAAAACTTAAATCTAGACCTAACTATCTGTTATCTATGACACATACGCATACACACACACACACACACACACACACACACACACAAACATGCTCTTGCATCCTATAATCTAAATGATTGATTTTTATATATTAGTATTTTAAAGTACATCAATTATCACGCGTCATTATTTTTAAGCTTCGAAAATCAAAACCTGAATTGATAGAGAAATAAATATACGACGATGTAATTTTTTTTATTAGAGAAAACGCATTTTAAGCGTATAAAAACATGCTAGCGGTCGTTTTCAAGCGTTAATCAAAAGCTACGAGGCAAACGGGAAGTTGGCTGTATCTCTCCGGATTGCGTCCGGAGAGCACGCTCACGGCTTCCACGAAGACGAACTTTGCTCGCCGTGAGGCCGATAAGAGACGTCGAAACGGGTCAGAGCCGTGACCTTTCTTGCCTTCCTATGTACGCGATCCATGAAGCTCGCCGTCGCGGTGGTGGAGCTATGTCGCTTATGCTTTTAATTGCGCGCCCAGCGTAACGAAACGCGATACCGAGCATTCCGAAACGACACGAACGTTTCGCAATTCATCTGTGTTCTCCTTCTTACGTAAAAAATGACGAGAGGCTTGCCCTTTGTTATGGAAATGGAAACTTTTTGTGATAGCGTGTTCCGAATTCAGTAATCGTTAACGTTGTATCAAGTGTTATCGAGTACGAGAAACGATAATGTAAATTTCGTAATACGAAGAAAATTGAGTAATCGTAAAAAAATTATTCTCTAAATTTGAGATGAAAATTAATGGTGAATTGAAGAACTCGAGCTCGCATCGAATAACGAATATGAGGCTGCAGGAGTGCGCGGCGCGTTACGATATCGCGAAGTACTTGGCCGATACCTTATTACGAAGCAAACACTTTATGGAAGGTAAACACTTTTGCGAGCCATGACGTAATACTCGACGCAATTTCGCCATCTTCGCGCTTCCCCTGCATAGGGCAAGGGTTAACTTCGCCGCGAGCGTTAAACGCGAGCGCGCGATTCGCCGCGAGTGTGCGAGCGCGAAGGCGAAGCGAAGCCTTCCCGCGAACTGTCTGTCCTCGGGAGGAAGAGACGCGCCACAAATGACGTCAGCGGAATGTGGAAACCGGCGTATAGCAAATTGCGAGCAATACCGTGCAATCTCGGATACTCGGGACTCGGGAGAGCGCTCACACACGGCGCGCGGCGCGCGCGGCGACGCGATGCCGGGCCGTGCGTTATTGTTGAATCGCGTGACAAAAAGGACGAGATTAATATAGAGCCACCTTTTGTGTACGTCGCAGCGCCGCATTGCGTAACGACGTCGAAATACACATGCATCTGGACTAAATTAAATAATATTTATGCGTCAATATCACCAGGCATAAAATCCCATGTGATGACAAATGCAGAGCTTTGAGAATTGTGGAATTTGATCTGAAATAAATTGTTTCAAGCTTCCTACTCCTTTCTTTGCTGAAACAGTCGCGCTGTTTCTTTCGTCAATCCGGCAGGATAATTACGACGGAAAAAAATGTAACATTGAGATATCTTTCAACAAAATAGTCTATAAAAATTGTTAACAAAAATCAGAAGAGATGATAATGAAGAATTTAAAGATATACAAATGAGATCTCCTTATCTCTTCGCACGCAATCATGAAACAACTTCGTTTTATTAATTCATTTATGATTCTTAACAATTTGATAACGTAAATACTTAAAAAAATAAAGATTTGTTTAGCATTTGAAGAGCTTGCAGGTGATTCAATTATCCGGGTGGATTTTTTTAAATTGACATAAAAATCAAATCTTTTTTCCTATATGTTAATATAATAATAACATTATATAATAACATTAAACGTACAAGATGCGCTATATATAGAGATATAAAACCTTGAAGATGACTATCGGTTAGCTTACTGAAAAATATCGCTGAGTCACATTTATCCACCGCCACAATAATACTGATTGACCATCATACGTTCCTTTTTTTTTCCTTTATATTGAAGCGCGTGACGCGTAACCTAATTTCACGAAGTCTCATAAAGACACGCGCGCGCGTACATACATTCTATTCGCGGACGAATTTGCAAGACGACATTTCCTGGGATTATCATCTCCGCAGACAGCAGCATCAATTGTTCCTCGAGAGTGTGGGTAGTTCGTGACACGCGATTGCTGCACAAGTCCCTGAAATTTCGCGCGTAAATTACTGAGGAAAACGTAACAATAACATTTAAGATCAGAAAGCGGATGTAGAAATACTTTTTTAGAAATTGCGGTAATTTGTAAGTATTTACGTTATCAAATTGTTAAGAATTATAAATGAATTAATAAAACAAAGTTGTTTCATTATGATATTGCGTGCGAAGAGATAAGGGAGATCTCATTTGTAGTTCTTTTAAATTCTTCACTATCATCTCTTCTTATTTTTGTCAACAATGTATTAATTCGTTACCGATATTGGAAGATTCCATTCCATCACTAAATGTTTTTATATAAGCTTGATAATTTTTTGTCGTTTCCACGTAAGATAGGGGTACGTTACAAAACGCGCGTTAGGATAAAAGTATTATATATATAGCAATGATTCCACGTATCAGCGGTATCGCGGAATAAGTCGCGTATTATCGCGTAACAATCATTCGATTCCCTGAATAATGTGGTCGTTCACGTTATCATATTACTGCACGATACGCAAATGTATCGAGATACTTTCTTGCGGGTTTGTCTGGTGCGTCGTCACGGAAAACCGCAATTTCCGCCGTTTCTTACTTTAACGCTGATTACATTTATGGTTCGATGCCATCGATTACGCGTAAGCTTCCAGTTACTCGTGTAAATGCGCATTCCAGTGGCATGGCATATATGACATCATTGGAATTATACGCTGACCGCTACACAAATATTTAAAGAGATATCGCTTCATTTGCTTATTTTACCGCGATATATGATTTGTACATTTTATAAATAATTTTATAAAATAATAATGTAGTAATATGTAATCGCTGTAAAAAGTTCAACAATCTTTTTAGATAATTAAATAAAGAAGACAATTCTATATATATGGGTTCTATGATGGCTAGTATGGCAGCCGGTTTTCTGACGACCGCCCATATCTACGGAATGCCGATAAAAAAGACGATCGGTGGGCAGGGCCTTAAAGAGCCGGGGAGGATAGAGGCGCGCGCGCGCTTACGTCATCCGGCAACGTGGATTAAGCCGTAAAGGCGCGTTCGCACGGCGCCGAAGATATGGATGGGCGAACGAACGAGGTCCCTGGGTCGCGTGTGCGTCGCTGCCGACTACGGCACGGTGCTAAGTAAACGATTTCTCGGAGAGGTCATTGAGCTTGCTAGGGCGCGGGCGGCCGCCGCCATCTTCCAGAACGTTAAAACCACTTCGACGCGCTCCCATAAACGCGCGGCGCGGTGTGCGGCACGGTAATCCGCGCGCTTGTCCTACCAATCAAAATTATTGAGCAACCACCGACATACACGCAGGCACCGGTCCTGGATGTGTGCGCGTGTGGAACGAAGGGAATAAAATATCGCCCGAACGCGATCCCGGCCCAGTATCATAACATCAATGAAGGAGAAGAAGCCAAGATGGCGCGGGGGTTCGAGAATGAGCCACGTGTCTTGCGGGAGATTATACGATTATACGCGTATACGAGGCGCGCCGCAAATCGCGCCCTTGATTTTAACGACAGACGCAGAGAATTCCGTTTTTCCTTCACTTATGAGAATAATGATCGTCATTCGAGTATTATATTACGTTTCATAACTTGCATATACATTATCTTGACGAAGAAACTTAAAAAAATTAGAATTCTATCGTCCTGTTGTTGTCTCTAATGCCAATCGACTGGCTCTCACCAAGAGTCGATTTGGCACATGCTAGTAAAATCATTGGAGCTAACAGCAGCAATCGCAACAGCACACATACACGCATCGCACACCTTGCTACATATCTAAAGAGACAGATTTCCATTGACGTGCGTTTCATTCGAAAATGTGCATGAAAATCCCTTGAATTATGTTGACGAAATAATCTTTATTACGTACTGCTCTATGATCATGCAATACCTATAAAGTTTTGAAATAAATTGCAATGTGCGAACACTTGCATGATTATACGATCAGCATTTTATGTATGTGTGTATATATGTAATTTAAAAGAATATATATTTATGGACTGTGGATATTTTTCCTTATTAAATTACAATTAAATTAAGTTACAATTAAATGACAGATATAAAATTTTGTTATCTCTATTCGCCTTTCTGTATAGCCTCTCTTCACGAAAGGATCTTCTTTTTCATTCGTTATTAATTCGGAAATTATTAGTATCTGATTTAACGATCTATTAATGATCTATTAACGCATCTCAGATAGCACAAATCGTCCTCAGGACGTCCTGGATGTACTGATAATGACCTGAAGACGTATGTGCTATCTGGGATTAATGCAAACGTCTTGTAATGCCCGATGATAACGAGTTGCTATATAGAAAACAAGACGCATATTATGAAAATAGGTAAAACAGTTTACACTGCTCGTTAATCGTAAACATACGAAGAAAATCGTTATCTCTGCGCGAGAGAAATATTGACGCGTTTCTCTATTACTGAGAAAAATTGAACTCGGATAATGACTGGCACGATTTTATCTATTCGGAGTCGCGTGAGTCGTATTATCTTACGTAGACTGTGTCAAAAAAGCTCATGCTGTTTCCGAAGCAAAGAAGTACAATGTTAAAATTTCTGGATTTTAAAAATAAAAGTTATTAAACATCTCATTTTCTTTTTCACGCAAAAAATAAAATGCACACAGTGAAAATTCGCGTTGCTTGTCACTTTCTTTTAAAGGGAGGATGTTTTCTTGTAAAAATATGGAATTAAAATAGCGTTTGTTCACGCGCATTAAATAGAAAGAATTGAACCAATACGATATATTGATAAAAGAGTACAAGAGGCCGCAAAAAAAATACAGATATATCCAGGCCTGGTTCATTCATCCCGCTCTGAAGTACGGGGTGAACATTATCTTTCCACGAGAACAATGCGCTTCCTCGCTCGTGCACGTGGATGCACGCGCTGCATAAACAGCATCGAATTCCGGCCTTCTCCCTTTGAGAGACGCGCCGGTAAAGTATAATGCCCTAATGTCAAAGAAATCTGTTCAATCGCACTTTTCACAGAATGTGACAGCTATCTCTGGTTAATTGCTCCTTTGTTAATTATCGCTTCTGTCTTGATTTTGATCGCAAAATTTTACTGTATTTTTCGTTGTTATAAACATGCGAAAATAATCTCTATATCAAATCGAAACAATGGCAACCCAATGAGACTTAAAGCTGTTTCATCTGCATCGAAAATTAAACTCCGTAAATTTATAACAGTTTTAATTCTTAGTAATTATCTTCGTAATATCGCACAAACACTTTTATTTATTCGAAATACGAAATATAATAGAAATAAATATCGAAGGAAGTAAATTGGGCTAGTGAACCAAGTTGTTGTTATTGCTAAATATACATGTATTGTCCTCTAAATAAGTATCACCAATATATAATGTCAAACATTTCGACCTGTAATGAGATCATCTTCAGTGTGCGGACAAAGAATAACGGCGGTAATTCGAAACGTATATAAGACGTTATTAATTACGTAAATACGAACGGAATTTGAGATATATGTGCAACGCTTATAATTTTCTTGTTGATGTGATAAAAAGCAATTTTGTTGGAAAAGCTAATTAAGTCTCGAGAAATAAAGTTAGAACTGTGTCGTCATTCCCCAAGACTGCAGTGTCAAATTGCATTGTGAGTAGAAACTGGAAACTAAAAACGGTTAATTCCACACCGAAAGAGAAATTTCATATGTATATCTTGTGGATATTTAGGTAAAAAGGTGGACGCGTTTAGGTAAAAAAAAAGAAAAGAAAAAGTTTATTCACCCACGACCCATGTTTCGAGTTATTCTTTGTCTGCGTATTCAAGATGACTCGTAGCAAGTCGAAACGTTTGACATTATATTAGTGAGATTTATTATTAGAAGACACTATCATCTGCACTGAATAAATAATACCGTCAATCTATGTGTGACAATTAATTAAGTTTTCAGAAGAGACAAAATACTATGCCAAAAATGAGATATACATGTAACTTCTTGAATGAACATTGAAACTCTGTAATTAATATCTGTAATTAATATGTGGTCAAAAAACTTGTTGGTCCAAATCCTGCAAAATGATGATACGGAATAATCGAAGCCATTTGCAGAAAAATGTCATATAGGCAGTATTACTTATTCACAGACAATTTTAATTTAGCAATAACAATTAGCTTGGTTCACTAACCGTATTTAGTTCCCTTCGGTTTTAATCTATTGAACTTTAATGACTTATTTGAGAAATAAATATAACTTTT
Source organism: Temnothorax longispinosus (assembly GCF_030848805.1). NCBI lineage: Eukaryota > Metazoa > Arthropoda > Insecta > Hymenoptera > Formicidae > Temnothorax > Temnothorax longispinosus. The sequence goes on along the minus strand of NC_092360.1, from coordinate 1,837,904 downwards.
ATTACCTATTTGCATTGCTTCTTTATACTCTTCTTCTTCTTCTTCTTTTAAAGAGAGTTCCCTCTCGTTAGTTCTTTGCTTTAGTATATATATCTCAGAAATGTTATAGGCACCATGCCTACGTATTTAATGGGAAATTTCGCTACGTTTAATGCATTTTTTAACGCGAAAACGGTCTACGGAAAACTGTCTAAACTTAGCCGCGTGAGGCATGGTCACAGAAACAACGTATATGCTTTTCTATACACGCGCAACTTTTGTTTGGCTATTGTAGCCGTAGAGACGAAAATAAAAGCCGGCATTTTCGTGCGCCAATATTAGGAATAGTTAAATATTTTCGTACGGGGCACGACTTCGTTGCTACCTGACTCGGTGTGTAATCACCGGTCACACATCCGCGCCCGCGCGCCATATCAGACTGGCTCCACTCGCGTTTGCTGCGCCGCGCGGGGAGCACGCCGACGACGCCGAGTTGATTTTTGGCTTTCCGCGAGTTTCGGGTTACGTGCCTCGCGCCGCTCTTCGGTGATCGAGATCGACACGATCGTCGAAATTCGAATCATCTAGGAAATATATACATAGGTGTTTTTCTACATTTCTTTGTTATTTCTCTTTGTTTGTTATCTTTGTTTGTTTCTCGCAGCAGGAGGATTTTAAAGGGTCTCGAATCTCCCCTCCCTCCCAGGCAACCTATTCAAACGCATGAAGGGGCAATTAAATGAACTTTCCGTATGTATAAACGTTATTTATATATATATATTTATGGTTTTTTTTTAAATAAAAGTCACATTCTTTGAAAATGTTACATTATATCACATAAAATATAATAAATATTGTACATACATTATAAATGATATAGAAACAATATAATAAGTATTACACAATATAATCAATATTATAGAAACTTTAAATGCATCTTTCTTCCAGATTATAGCATGTGTCTTTCTTCCAGTTACCATTTAAATTTTATAGTCAGTCCAACAGATTTACTTTCAAATAAAGACTGCAAATAAAAATAAATTGTTCTTGAATTAAAAAAACAAGAATTTTTTTACACAATGAAAAGTATTGGATTAAGATCGAATCTAATTTGACCATAAACATATTTTTAATTTCCAGTTTCCTTCAGAATTTCTCCGGAGGAATATCAGGTTTCTCTTTTAGTTGCAATTTCTAGCCATTTTGAAAATTGCATTTTACGCTTCTTTCTTCAAAAGATATAGAGCTTTAAAGAAAATGAAGCAGCCTTTGTTAGAAGATAAAATTCTTTTAACAGAGTAAAAGGTAACGATATTAGACGATTAATTGAATTTTCTGATTGAAATACAGTAAAGAATATTAGAAACTTCCTACAATCTCAAGCCATTTGAGAAATCACTTAACAGTATTTTGCAACTTTGTCATCACTAGAGACAGAAACTAAAGATTTCTTTTAAGAAAAGAACAGTCTTTCGTACGAGAAGAATCTTTTCAAGAAATGAGATGTCGGCCTTTGTTTGTACCTTCGTATATTCGTATATTTCTTTAAATTTAGAAAACTTTTGGATTGTAAATATATTTTTAAAGAATTTTATTAAGACGACTTGTAGTATATTTGCAAGTAAAATTAAAATTCAAAATTAATTAGTTTGGAGCAAAATTAACAAATTAAATACTGGAGATTCTCTGATTTACGCTTTTATTAAAATATAATTGAAGATCATGTCGGCAAAAAATAAGAGTAGAAAATGCGATTTATAAATTTAATTATTACCTCATTTATAATTTCTTCACTTTTATCAGCGGTTCTCTAAATTATCTAAGTTGTTTGTATTTTGTATGTACATCAATGTGTGAGAAATATCAGTATTTTTTATAGCGTTCAATGGCGTGGAATCGATATCTTTTTTTTTCTGCATAATCATCAGTGGTACGCGACTAATCGTACTTATGAATGATGAGTGGTGATGGGCCTATCAAGGTCTAAAACTGATGATGCGCGTATATCGCGAGAATAGTAAGACTCATTAATGGGTAAATCGGCCAAGGTGGATCTTGCATCTTCTATGCATTTGTACAAGGCGAAAGGAATGGTAATAAATTGGACTATATGTCACAAATATAAGTCAATCTAGGAATTAAAAAAAAAAAAACCGTATTATACACACAACTGTCGACAATATCGAATTCTGTATTTCAATTTGGCTTATAATTTTTGAAACATTTCATGCAATAACGTAATCCAATCCTTCAAAATAAACAAATCAAATCGTAATAAATTTTCTTATGTCAAAGTCTAATAGAATAATGGCTCATATCTTCTCACTTTTCCTTGCTACCTATGTAACACGGCATGTTTTTAGTGTAGGTATATATTTATATAATTTCATGTATAAAATATGACTCATGAAACTGATTAAATATACTATACAATTATTTATAATTGATTGGAAGGAGGTGATCGGCGAAAACGGTTTTTTAATATCAATATAGCATATATGAATAGACAAATATCTATATAATCTTGCTACAGATATATGTTCACGAATTTTTCAAAAGAAATTCGTAACAATGGTACGATTTAATCAGTTTCGTGAGTCACTGTACGTTGAAAAAAGCGAGAAAAAAGTAGAATAAATTTTAAAAATCAAAAAGAGTATCAAAGATAATAATCTAAGATAATTTTATTTTAATTTCTTTAATATCAAGACCACAGAAAATTATTGATGATTATACAATAATCTTGTTTTTCTTTTTTCAAAACACATTAAAACACTTCGTAGATTTAGACTATGTCATTAAAATTTTATTCAATTTTTATTTTTATTTATTAAGAACTGTTATCTGGTTTAATTTGTACTTTAATTGTGTGAAATTGTGAGAAACAAGAACGATCACGAGATAAAATGACTTCCTTATAGGAGTTATTATCTAGGAACGATGCTGGGCCCGGTATCGATTTTCGTGAAACAGGAGACGATGGACAGTCGACAGTGGAGTCAATCGCAGATGCTCTGCCTCGTCCATTAAATGCCGCCTTATATCACGCAGGCGATATAGGTCGCGCACGTGCAGCGGCACGCGTTCTGCGAATTTTCCGAGACTCATCGAGACGAAAACCAAATGATGAAGTTATGCATCCGCGCCTACGCGAAAATCGAATTCTGTGTACGAGGTGTCTTTGACACGTTTCGTTTAGACGTTTAGAGTTTTAGACTTTCATATACTTCAGAGTTCATTTAGATCCACGGGCTTTCTGATTGACTTGAGGTTGATGACCAAGTCGCAAAATAAGACTTAAAAAAATTGATTATTCTCGTTAACACAATACGTCACATTTATCGAATACGTTTTTAGGTTTAATATGTACCTTAATTAATGCACTTTTTAAATTACAGCAGCTTCTAAGCCATAAACAAAGACGACGACTAAGCTATTCGGTCTCTCCATGCAATATTTAAATCAACGCCCTATATATACATATAAAGAAAATGGTTAATATATTCTGAATAATTTAATACTGTATTCTGCTTTTATCGTAAATTGTTTACTTATTATTCTATAAAAGATTACGAATTTCAACACAAAAGAGTATTTAAATGAGCAGAATTTTTTTGCTAATTTTTTTTAAGTTCGCTTAGCCCATCCTATTATTAATTACAAAGAATAGATTAATTTTGATAATACTTTGAAAGCAAGAAAGACTATCAATATCCAAACTAAAAAATTATTTAAAACAAACTAAATAAGTATTCGTATTTTTTCTAAAAATTGTATTTTCTGCTATGTTTATATCTAAATTAATTGTCTAATATTATTATAAATTTAAAAATGTTGCTTATAATATACATATGTATCTTTACGCAATGATTATACTTATTTGTTTAAAATATTTGTTAAATTTAAAAGAAATATTAAATTTGATCTCTCAAATTAGTCAAGAAATGAAGAGAAGACCCAAAAATCGCAAGACACATGTCAATGTATATACGCTCGGTGTTACTGGGTGATTCAGATACTTTTTTTCGAAGAATTTCGGAATACATAAAAGAATTGCGGATCATAATTGCATCGATAATGCTGCATAGTTCAATGATTCGCGATTTTGTGTATTTCGGAATTATAATATTAAAAAAAATATATCGTAATTTCATTGTATACAACATACGCGGTGTAAGCACTCCCCAAAAAAATGACACTCCCGCGCATATGCCATGCTCAATTCGCTTAGTTGTGTGCTACGCTGTCCCTGGCCGTAAGGTTAAATTAAAATTTAAAAGCTATAACTGAGAAATTAAGCTTTAGGATCGCAAACATCTTTTATACAATTTTAAACGAACTTTAATAGAGTTCCAATATTTAAAGATTAATTATTTAATATTAAAAATTAAAAGGGATGCTCTTTGTGTGAGAGAGAGAGAGAGAGAGCAGTCAATTCATATAATCGACAAATTCCATATTCAATCCTGATTGTCATTCCATGTGTGCCTCGATTTTATAAGAAGTTCAATTGAAGAGTTAAAAAATGTTAGTGAAAAAGTATGAAATGTGTGTGTATCATAACCCGTTTAAAGAATCCAGATTTCGTTTCATTTAATATTCAATAAATATTAAAAAAACTAAAGCTCTACAAATTATATATATATTTCTTTTCGATATGTTTGTTAAAGTAAACTTGTTAGTTAAGAGATGCATATAGAAAATAACTGTCATCTATATAATAAATCTATTAAATCTATTAAACATCTAAAACATAAATCTTCTCAAATGGATATAATACACTCATCAATATTGCAGTGACTTCTAATTACGTGACAGAGTAATGTTTGACAAGACAAAAGAATCAAAGCAGTAGGTAAATAAAAAAAAACAAATAATTTTATTTTGACAAAAGGTGTCCAATAACACTTGCCACGGCAAATGCGTATTCCGTAAATACTCTAAATTTTCCCAATTTTTATCGGCTTTTTTTCTATATTAGAAGAAAACTCTGTTGTCTGTTGAGTCAAGCAACCTTCATATTCGGGGCTTACCTTTGAACGAATTTCGGACGAGAGTCATGCTCATATTCGCGGGAGCCGGTGCCTCGAGGGTTACGTCCGGCGGCTCCTCTTCCTCCTCTTCCTCCACCTCCTCCTCCTCCAGCTCCGGCTTCGGCTCCTCGACGTCGCGGCCAGGTTCCGTTTTCCGGCGTGGGGAGGCGTCAGCTCGGTTTTCGCCTCACGACGACGAGTTCGTTGTCCATCGGCGTTCTAAGGCACAGCGGCGCATCAACATCGCTGCAGCAAATTTTCCTCGCTCTTCCCTCTTGTCAGGTCTCCGCGGGTCTCCGCCTCTCACGCGTATACTTTCAACTTGAACTCTCGCTGCCCTCGTCGCGAAGCCTCGTCGCGGCCCGCGCGCGCGCGCGCATGCGGATCCACTCCGTTTTATCGCGCTCCCTTGTCACCCGATCATCTATCCTCCCTTTCAGGCCGCTCTAATCACCGCGCTCTCACCGCGCGACTGTGCGTGCGATGTGCGATCTATCGCGGTTCGAGACACAGACCGACAGGACGAATCGCTCGTCTCATCGTCGCGGGCACGGCTACTCTGTCGTAGACTCCGTAGACGATGACTCTGGCGATGACGTTGGGCGTCGCGACGCGACGTGATCGACGACCGCGTGAAGGAACGGCGCACTACCGCTCGACCACGCACCACCGACGGACATCGAAGAAACACGCGCGTCACTGCCGCTGATCGCGCTTGATCCCGCGGTTACGACGATCGTAGAGCTTGATCGGCGCGTCGCGGAGACGTGCGCGCGCGGGAGAGGCACGGAAACGTGGAGGAAACCACGGTGAAGGCTGTGCGCGAGAGGAGAGCCGCTTCTCGACGGGGACGGAGAATTCCAATTGTCGAAGATATATATGCGCCTGATGGTGCCTCCGCCTGGACCGGACCGGACCGTTCGCGTTCGCTCCGTTTCGGACACCTCCTCACGCACGGAAGACTCGCACGGCGCGAGAAGAAGAGACGCAGATACAGAGAGGCGGATGGGCGGGACGTGGGTCCCGCTTTATATTCGGCGAGTTTTCCCCGCGGGGGATTTCAGGTGAGCCGAGATCCGCGCGAATCGACTCCCGCTGGAACGTGGAGACCTGGCCGGTTTCCGCGGCACGTCATTCTTCCCCCTCGCTGGGCTCTTCTCTCCCTCGCGTCTTCCTCGCCGCGCCGCCTCGTGACTTTTCCGTGGTCGTTGTCGAAGACGGTGGACGGTTGAGACCAGTTGAGACGCGGCTGGCCGCAGCTACGCTTTGTAAATAATCATTTCACTCGCGGCGCGCGGGTGTCTCGCGCGGAAACGCCGAAAAGGGAGAGAGGGTGAGAGAGAGAAAGAGAGTGAGCTGGACCGAGAAACACAAACGAAAGGTAGAGCGAGAGAGAGTGAGAGAGAAAGAGGGAGAGAAAAGGAGAGAAAAGGGAGAGGCTACTCCGTGCTCCTCCGGGTATATTTCGCGGGAATGTCGCGCGCGAGAATGTTGCACGCTCCTTTCTCGATCACTCCTCTTGTATCGCTTCTTCTTTCTTCTCCTCCTCCATCTCCGCGTCTTTTACCTTCTCCCCTCCCCTATTCCATCACTTCCTCCTCTACCTTCGACACCTTCTTCGTACGAGACGACCGTCTCTTCGCGCCACGCACCGAGAGACGTATATGGAGAAAAAGGGAAAAAAAAGGAGAGCACACTCGCGATCGCGATCCCGCGGGGCGAGAAGACGGACAATGACGGCGGGCGACTATACACGCGCGGACACACACGGCGAGTAAGAGGGGGGCGGGGGGAAGGGGAAGGAAAGGGGACGCGAGACGGATGCGAGACGGGTCAAAGAGCGTGGTGGAAGGAACGCGAGAAAACGGGAAAAGCGAAAGAGAGAAGAGGTGAGAGGAGGATGGCGGGCGGCGGGTGGACGGTGTGTCAAGACATAGCAGAGAGAAAACAGAGCAGAGGGCGACAAGGCGGAGAGGCAGAGGCAGAAAACGGTTACGGTGCGTTACTAGCGGCCTCGCGCCGAGTAGAGAAGCCAGAAGCACCGGGTAAAACGCGATTCCCTAACTAACACACACGGAGACGGATCGGGGACTGCTTTGGAGTTTTACTATAGGATGGGACACGGATGGTGATGGCGGCCGTGTAGCCGTAGCAGCCACCGCCCCCATACTTCTTCTCTTTCTCGCCCCCTCTATCTCCGTTGCGCTCGCGCGCGCCGTCGCCCGCTCGCCGTCCACCCTCTCCCCCTCCAACGCGCGCCGAGCCGCCCCCTCTCCCGGCATCGTGAGATCGGGTCTCTCTTTCTCTCTCTCTTTTATCTATCTCCCTTTCTCCCTCTCGCCCCCTCCGGCGATATAAACGACGATGGACACGCTGGAATATCCCTCCACTCCTCTCGCTTTCCTACACGCGCTCCCCTCGTATAGCTACCGGCCGATGAAATCGCTCCCCTGCATCCTCCGCCTACGGTGTGCCGCCGCTCGGTCCCCTCGTCTCGCCTCTCGCTCGCCCCATGTCGCCCACCACCGACGCGCGGGCCCCCCTCTGCCGCGCTGCTGCCCGCCGCTCCTGGGACAGCGAGAGATGTTATCCTCGAGCGATTCGTGCGTGTGCTATATATCCGTTTGTCCGCCGTGCCGTGCCGTCGCCACATCCCCTACCTGCGTCGCGTTCCCCTGCGTCAACGTCGGCGTGTGCGTCGGCCGCAATCAAGGCGCAGGAGCGTAGCGACTGCCCGCGCGTGCCCCGCGCTCCACAGCTCCACAGCTTCATTGGTCAAGCGGCACGAGCGAAAGGTCGTAAAAAAAACATTATGACGTGTACTCCACATTGTTTGAGCGCTTAGAATGTTTTCGGTCGTTCTAAGAATGTCTAATTTACGTGACGCATTTAAGAATGCTTACACTATATTTAACCGAATAACGAAATCCGTTCGTTTTCGTTGCGCTATCTTGTACAATTGCGCTTATTTTCCTGCACTATAAATAAAATTAAATAAATACGTGTACAACGTAAAATATAAAGTGAATATTGAGACAAGTATAATTAAGTACAATTGAAAAGTATTTTCACGTGCGTAAGAATTCTATATTCGAGCTCTATGAAAAGAATGTGCTGAATAATAAGAATTAAATTACAAATGGAATATTTTGAAATATTCCTTACCCGAAAAGAATCGTATTTTATATATTAATATACATGTCAACTAAAGAGAATTTTCATAAATTACCAGATCTACGTCTGTTGCTTCAAAGTCGTGTAAAAGGAGTTATTTTTATTCTGCAAACATATTAAAATTACTCTGGTTTAATAGTGAGCATTTTAGAATAAAATTACTCCCCCCAAAATAAACTCTCTGATTGTTCACTATATTCAAGTAGAGTTTAATATATTGAGTTTAATGTATCTTCACTATTATTGCGATATATTTGCTTTATTGTTGTTTTACAATACCTCCCACAATTAATATAAAATAATAAAACGTCTCTCACGATGATCGTGGACGTTTGCGGCACGTAGAATCGATCATAAATCAAGGAGGTCAGATTCACGAGGTTCTGTAGTTCTCGTATATCGACAAAAAAGCAGTTCTTATCACGACGCGCTCATTAACCGGAAGCCATAGTATCTTCGGCTTTAGCTGGCACGCGGACGTTGTTGCTCCATTCTTTATCTGGTAAATGAAAGGATACGCACGTTATATATGGAGACGCGTATGGTATGGCCTAATGGCCATTTCCTTCGAAGCATGATGGAAATGGACCTCCTCTTTCCCTTTCTCGAAACCTGGTTCTCGTAGAGGAAGAAAACTGGTTTCCGGAGAAAATGGTGCGCTTAGCAGATCTTGGAAACGAATTATAGTAAACGAAATAAGGTAAAGAATTACGGTGAAAGAAGTAAAGAAAAGAATTATAACATGGTCTGACCTGCAAGCTCATCATAAATGCGAACAGGAACTGCTTTCTTTAATCTGTCTGACACCGAAGTTTTGGACCGACTGTTCGATATTTAACATGTATGTTTCTTTCGACGATACTATTTTTAAAATGGAGTCACTGTACTACGTTTTTTTATGAGCTGAAGTTGATAAGAAAAATTACAAGCACACTTTTATGATCGGCAAAATGTTAAATTGTTATGAAAATAGTGATAATTAAGAAGAGATGAAGAATATTTCTTTAGCAAGTAGGACAGTGCTTCTTATAGTTAAAATAATATAACTTTGAAAAGAATACTAATAGATGAATGGAGTTTATAGATGAAAGAAAAAGTTTCGAGCTTCCTCTAATTTAAAATTAAGTCCTGAGAGAGACTTAATTTCCGTATAGATATACAAATAAATAATTAAATTTTAAGAAAAAGTTCAATCGATGAGAACATTTTAATTATTAAGAATTAATAAATATCTATTATTATCTAGAAATTTAACGATATTAAATAATAAAAAATACAATTTATTAAATTAAAAAATTAATTAAATCTAATCACCAATTTAGATCTTGCAATATGTATCTATATCGTATTGTATCATAAAATGCAAGTTATAATTTTTCCTAACTATGCACACTGCAGCAGTGGTACGTTTAATGAAGTTAAACGCAGAACCTCGCAGAACGTTAATTATGCGGTGAGAACGGAGAAGTAGCAGAAATAGCGCGCGCGATAAGGTTCGGTTATCTGCGTTTAATTTCCTTGACTTTTCACCGCTGTGGAGCAGAGGCGATACGTCCGCGAAGTAAGTACACGAGAATCGCCTATTCGATGCGTGCATAATGCGTAGACGCACTATCTACGAAAATTCATCCTTATTCCTTCCTTTTCGAGGAAATAGTAACAGTTAAGGACCAAATATTAATGACATATGTTTTTTCAATATAATCACGGACAACGAGGTTGTCTGATGCATGTCCGGACTTTATCCGGAATTTCCCGGTTGTAAAAATATATTTATCAATTGTTATCATTCTGTTTGTGTTATCCCGCTATTCAGGTCAGGTTTTCCCTTACTTCGTATTATTCTATTTTGTTTTTATATTTAATATTTAAAAATAAATTAAAGATAAAGATTTGAAATAAATTCTTAGATCGATGATGATCTAACGATGATCGATTCTTAGATCGATCATGTAAGATTTTTTTAGAAATATAAAGACGTTTATATATTTTGATATTATTTTTTATTTTAAGATCATTAAAATCCAGGTGCTAATCATAATGATATTCGTAATTATTTTCAAGGATAGTTTATACGTACATAATTTTCAATGATTTTAATCTAAAAATATTGTTTTGATATTATAGAATAGTCATAATACCTACTGACTTTTATTTTAACGATTAACAATTTATTCTTGGAATAAATTTATATACCTACTACTCTTTTCCTGGAATTTTACTTTCTGAGAAAGGAGAGCAGATATATTTCGTATTGCAAAGAAATCATTGATTATTATAGATAAAACAAGACGCGCGTAAATAAGATATAGCAACGTGAAATACATTATCATCTATCAATAGGTGAGGACGTTACGTTATGTTTTGTCGAGACTTTATCTATGTTTTCAATAACGTACACGATTACAATTTACATTTCCGATATGCAATGATGCTTTAAATCGTGCTCGCACTCTTCTAAACGTCACATTGCTGATCGATGATGATGGGAAAGGTTCCCGAAATGAAGGATCGTGTCTATTTTCGAAGGTGACATCGAGTTACTCGCGATATCACGTATTATCTATGATAAAATATTCACGGGACAACGAGATACGTTTCGCGAGCCTCTGTCGTATTCTCATCCCGCGACCGAATTGTAGTTAATCAATCGCCTGGTAAGACCGAGTCACGAGTTCTTAGTCACGGCCGTCACGGGTTCTTCCAAATTCAGCGGTCGGAATCAATGTGGCGATTCCGTCCCTCCCTCGACTCCGCTGCCCCACCTCGCTCGCGCGGCGCGGCTTCCACTGTCTTCCTCTTCTCTCATCTTCTCGAGCACGTCCGCTCGTTTTCCTCCCGTCGTTACGTCGAAGGCAGTGAGAACGCGGCGACGTGGTAGCGGCACTGTCCGCTACTATTATTAGTGTGCAGCTGCCTGCGAATTACTGAATGAAAACGGAGGACCGTCACACGGAACAATGTCCGAGAGAAAGGGAGAAAGAATGAGAGAAGTGGGCACCGCACACACCGCGCGCGGCGAGAGCTGGCGAGAGCCAGCGGCATCGTTAAACAACAGGCGTCGTCGGGCAATGATCGTAATCGGAGCTGAACCGCCGTCTCGCGCGCGAGCGGTAGACATGTTACAAATTAATCGCTCCTCGGCTGCGTAGCTATAGCTTCTTCATTGTTCACCGATGTGTGCCTCCCCGACACACAAATCGAATCCCGATTCTTCTCGAATATTAAATCTTCCCATACGCGTTGCAATCTTAAACGCCTCGGATATACGTTTGACACATTATTCCAATATTCCAATACTCTGTGAAATTGACTTTACAATTTAACACCGCTTCGGTTTCTGGAAAATTATTGATTAGAAAAAGAAGAAACTTTTAAATCTTCAGGGCCCATTTTAGATCTTAACTTTTAGGGATCTAATCTGTTCATACGCTATTATTATTGAATAAAATCATGATGATCAACGTCATGATTCATTGTGAGTTTTATATTCTACCTGATGGGGTTCTACTTACTGAGCTATTACTGAGTTAACCGAGTATTACTGAATATATTTTTACAACCAGAAAACTTTGAATAAAGCTTATATGTATACACTGCACTGTGTGCAACAGTTGTGTGTGCTTGTGTGAAAAGTGATTTATCTATTTTTTATTTAAAAAATTTGTTTATTTAACTATATTTTAATTGATTATAAAAAATAATAATAATACCAAGAAACTTAATAAATAACTTTTCAAAATTCTAAATAATTATCATATTATTATAAAAATGTTATGAATATTAAGAGATGAACCACGGGAGCTTAACACGCTTCAGTAAAGATGAAGGTACGATTACGAGACAGGGCAATATAATGCATAAACAAACTGTTAGTTTTCTATTGCGACAGTCGGACAAACCTCCATTTAAAAAATAATTGCCATTTTTCTCATAGTTTGTTCCCTAATATCCATCTTTCGAGCAGACATTTAAATGTTTCTCAAATATTTCAACAACCTTCAACTTTAAAAAATAATACACGTGAGTATCTATAATAAAGTCATTTATAGTCATTTAGAGTCATTTATAATAAAGTTATATATTTTTGATGATTTCATATACTTTCATATTTTTAGCCACCTTGTAACTTCTCTCTTAACATCGGATTACACTGGCGCAAATATCGCGCCAATCGTGCCGCGTTTTCTGCCTGTACACGTCGATCCGCAGTTGCGGAGCCATCGCTCCGGGGCAAGATGGCCTGCGAAAGATCAACGAGGCGCATTCGCTGCGCCGACAAGCGCGGACGGCTCAGGCAACGGCCGAACGAAAATGTATGACACTTCCTCTTGCCTACATTTTTTTGTGTCGGTATGTTAAACGAGAGGCATCGAGCAAAGCGGCGATCGCGCGATACAGAGTGGCAAAGCTCAGACGAGCGAGGAGAGAGCAAATCGCCTTCTATTCGGCCAGTACTGGCAATTAGAGCCAATAGCGTCTTCTCCTCCCTCTCCCTCCCTAGCACTTCTCTTCAACCGCCTTTTCCTTCGCTTCTTTCTCCTCCTCCTCCTCCTCCTCTTTGACTCGTCTCGTATTTAATCACGCTGCTCTCGAGGTGTTGAATTTCTTGGTACGATGTTAATCTTCCCCTTTCTGTTAACGACGCCCGTCATCGTCGAGGGCGTCTTGATGAATAACACCGATGACTGGTCGATCGGCTGGACGCGCGATTTAACCGCGATGCGATCGATCATGCGCCTCCGCCACGCAGCAAGAAGCGATCATACAAATTCCCTCGCACGATATATCGTGACACTTAGAAACAAAGAAAGAGAGAGGAAAGGGAAAACAGCGATAGTATAGAAACTATTCCCGAGAGGCTAAAATAATTCGGTCTCAGTTTGAAATCAGTTAAAGGCTACATTAGTTGCTTTCCATTTACATCAAAACTCAGATAATTCTCATTTGTGACGTCATAACTCAGTTGAATGCACGTTCTTTTTGCATGCTGACAAGTGAGATTCAACTGAGTTTTTAGCCACAATCGAGACTGTGTGCTTTAAGGGTCGACAGGAGTAACACTACCGACCTCTGTCGGGTTGCTTAGCTGCGAGTCCGTATTTTATTTATTATAAATTTTTTAAGAGCCAAAATGGAAAATCCGGCTCTGTACCAGCTTGCGGCTGATCTTACTGATTAAAACAAGCATAAGTTTAATGAGATTCGTTAATTAATTTGGCTAAAATTTGGGATAACCTTTTCTAAGCAGCTTTTTCAGGCTTGCTTATAGAGCTGCAAAGCTGCTTAGGAACGGTTATCCCAAATTTTAGCCAAATTAATTAACGAATCTCATTAAACTTATGCTCGTTTTAATCAGTAAAATCAGCCGCAAGCTGGTACAGAGCCGGATTTTCCATTTTGGCTCTTAAAAAATTTATAATAAATAAAATACGGACTCGCAGCTAAGCAACTCGACAGAGGTCGGTATAGTGTTACTCCTGTCGACCCTTAAGGACGTTCTCTCGTCCTTATACTAGAGAAAATCGATTTTCTTAGGATTTTCTTGAAACTGTGAATATACGTTAATTTAGGTATGTTTTATGCGTGGTATAAATTTTAATACCTCTTTCGGTATAAAAAATAAAGATACTGAGCCTCAAAGTTTCAAAAAAAATTTTTTGAATTTAATTTTTTTTAGTTTTGGCATTTTTTCCTTATAAAACTCGACGAGAGGAGCAACTTTGGTCCTCTTGGCCAACCTCGTATCTCTTACCGTTTGGCCTCGAAAACCTTTTCATTAGTAAAAGTTGAAATTTTGAGGCTCAGTATTTTGATTTTTTATACCGGAAGAGGTACTGAAATTTATACCCACGCATAAAGCACACCTAAATTAACGTATATTCACAGTTTCAAAAAAATCCTAAGAAAATCGATATTCTCTAGTATAAGGACGAGAGAACGTCCTTAATGAATCTAATAGACTCACATTAAAAGTGAAGCTACGAATCTGTATTGTTATGTGATAGCTCTGTCACCAAAATAAGCAGGTAAGTACACAAAATGACTTATCTTACCCGAGTATAAAATATTCACATAACTGCGGCTACGGTCAACGTGACGCTACAAATGCTTCGAATTTGTAGCGTCACGTTGACCGTAGCCTTCATGAGTGACTCAAATCACTTGAGTGTAAATGGAAAGCAACTATTATTATTGTTATCATTTAATGTCTTTGGCATGTCAGTGTGGTTTTCCTTCTTCAGTTGCTATTCAGAAAAATCAAGCGGATGGTTGATACAAACAATATTGTATATACTTTACCTGCCTCTGTAGGAGAGTGAAGGACATTTCCTTCTAAAACCTTCCGTTGAACCTTTTTTATTTTCTTCTTAAAACTAGAAGGAGAAGAAGGGGTTAAATCTTAGGGTTTTCTTAGGTGATTTTTAAAGGTTTTCACAAAATACAATTTCAAATGTTTTTAAAATGTTTCTTTCAGCTATTAATCCATATGTAACTATTATAATATTACCAGAATTAATTAACTAAAATGTAAAGCTACATGTTATTACGGTTTACTATTCATTGGATCGATTTCTAACTGACAGATCCATTAAAGTTCTTCGTGTACCAAGAATTGAATCAACATTAACATCAACATAGCGCGTCAAAAGTAGAATCATGCAGTCGCAGTCTGAATTTAGCACGAATATTATATTAGTATCTGGTATTAATAATGATATTACTCGGTATCATCTTACTATTGACAATTAATATCGACTATGTATATAGTTAGTAGTTACTATATTAGTAGTAATAGTTGATATTAATATCAACAGAGCGAAGTTAGTCATAGACGTTACCAGATTAGCTAATATCGGCGTCGGTACCAGCAGTAAAATGCGATATATACCGATATCATAATTAACGGAGCATCATACCGGCGTTACGGTATGTCCATCGGGGGGGGGGGGGGTACCCGCGGATGCTACAGCACTGCCTTGATCTCCGGCACGTCGCGGTCCAGACGCGAAGCGGAGATCACCGAGCGCGCTCGAAGCGCACCGAGCCTGGGCTGTTTTGGGAGGAGAATGGAGGAGAAGCGGTAGGTGCGGCACGAAGTGGGGTGGCATCTCTCCCCCTTGACGCACGGTACCGCACGGGTGGAGGGGAATTTCTCCCCCTTTCCTTTACCGCGCCGCGCGGTGGCCACTCTGTGTCCCTTTTTGTTGCCGCCCATTAGGCGCCACCGCAGCGTGATTCGCAACTGTGTTTCTTTATCTTCGCCGTATCCTATATGGCTATACGGACCTCTACGAACGATCGTACGCGTTCCTGCGTATTTCTTTTCCTTCGTCTTCGTCCCGTCTTCGTCTTCTCCCTCGCTCTCTCTCTCTCTCCGTCGCTCCTCCGCTCCGTCCATCATTGTGTCCGCCTGTTTCCTTTTCGCTAACTCCCTGATTCCGAGGCGCTGTCTCTCCTCTCTTGTTTTTTTTTTTTATTCCTTCTTCGTTCTCTTTCCTCGCGCGAGACGGGACAATAGTCCCGTGAATCAGCGATAGGTGTAACAACCTTCCCGTGTTTTTCACGTGGAGCTGAGTCGCTCCGCGACTGTGGTTTAAAGTTCTTGAACGATTTAAAATGCATGCGGTTTAAAGTCCTTTTAAACTCTAAATACACTCGCGCTGCGCATTATACTGCGCGCAAGGTATTGCGCTGTTGTCTTTGATAAGGCATTATGTCTTATTCGTGTTAATCATACGGTCATATGATTTTTCCTACCTTGTTTCCATTTCTTTCTCTTTCTTCCTTTCAATACCTTTAACCGATTACACGTGTCGCACGTCTTCGTGTATTGTCATCAATGAAGACAAAAAAAGAATAGTGTTTCACAGAAGAGACGCCACTTTTGCTGAAGATTCCGTCCAAAGGTTAAATAAACTCTTTATAATATCTCAGTCCTAAGATTATATCTTTTAGTATTCTTAGGAGTGCGTAGAGGTAGGTAGATAATACTCATGTTTCTTTTAAGGTTTATTGTTTACGAGACACGTGTGATTACCTTTGTATCTCTAGATATACACTTTGTAGCCTCCGCGACCCCAAATAAAGTTCGAAACCATGGGAAAATGATACAATTTTACCACACGTGTTTATTGGTATTTATACATACATTATGATTTTAGACTAATTATAAATAAATGTACGTATTTTTTTAGTTTATTTACGATCGGGAAAAAAAAAAGTCAAAATACACGGTGATTGTTTCGAAAGTTATATAATAAAAAAAGTTGCGGGATCCACCAAACCTTAGTGTGGTATCTACACGAAAAATAAGTGTGTATATATATCTAGGGATATACATATATATATTCACGAAATGTGTTTATGTAGTAAACAAATTGAACTATCGAAAAGGAATTTGCTTTATTGTTTTATTGACAGAGAAGTTTTTTTATCTTTCTGATGAATACAAAAAAATACAATACATTTATTAATATTGCACTCTATAACCATTCACACTCACAAAGTTATTGTGTTATCATAGTCTCATTAAAAAAAATTATTTTTTGTTTTACATTTTCAATTATTAGTTACATTTGCAATTAATCTTTAAATTATCTGTTGAAATGAGATACAATCTTTGAAAAGATTAAGTCGACAAGTCGAATTTCAAAGAGAGATACCTACAGTCTTTGAAGTTGAAAGTAAAGGTTTTCATTTTTAAAAATCTTATCTTCTTTTATTTGTTGATAACTCAAAAACTTACGGGTAACGCGTGGCGCAATATATGAGTGATTCGTAATTAGTGGATTTCAGATTTGATCTAAACCCTTATTCCATGTATGATGCTAATTTTATAAGAAGTTGATTGGAAAGCTGAAAATTGTGAGTGAAAAAGTATGAAACGAATGATAACACAGGTCTGCAAAATTTGACTATCGAAAATTATTTTTCTTTTCTAGACCGCAAAAATCATATAAACTTGTGTAATTATTTCGGGAATAGATGTTTCACATTGGCGGTTTCACAGCCTTACAACTTTTTTCAGGAGTGGGGGAGGCAGAATGTAAATGTACTGATTGTTAGGGATTTACCATTCTTGTTCAGGTTGTCAAGGGCCGGGAGGGGGGTGATTAAGAAGTAAGACATGATGAAACTATAAAGATAAAATAAAAGATAAGATAAAAATAGCTTGATAAGATAAATATGGGCAATGATTCCGAAACATCCAAAGAACAATTAATATATTAGTAATATATAATTAATATATTATATATATTATATATGTTATATATATTATATATAATATTATAATTAATTATATACATTTTATTTTTACTTAATTTTATTTATTCTTACTTAATCTTTTTTTTCACACAGTGCACAGTGCTTTAAACTGAAAGAGTTAAGTAAGAACAAGTAGGTAAATAAGTCCACACACAGCAAATGACACATTGTGAATATTATATGGAGTTTCCGCATTCGCGTAATCTGAACTGGGCGAGCAGCGAGCCATGGACATATTTACACGTCCGGCCTTAAATGGTAAACAAAAGTGTTAAAAACTGAAGCGTGTCATAGGCAGTTAAGTATTTCGCGCACGCACGATCCATTTGTCAAAAATGTTCAGCATATTAAAAAGGATTAAAATTAAAATTAAAATATCATTTACATTAAAAAATCACTTTCTACTTACAAATAATCTTACTAACATTGTTAGGGTCAGATCTATACAAAGAAGAAATTTACATTATCACAGAACTTCGGTTTAATTCTCAGTACTATTTTTTGAGGTTGAGCATTTACGCGTAAAATATAATAATCTACATTGTATACATCTACATGTATACAATGTAAACTATTTAACGTGTTATATATGTAAATAATGAGTAATCTGTGAAAAGGATTTTTTCGAAGTTTTATGTATTTTGTCAGAAATATCGGAAATTTATATATTTTGTTTGCAATTTGATTTTCAACGCTATTACTTAACTTGAGCACAATTTTTAGGGTATCATAAAAAATTAACAATGGTTTCAAAGATTTTGATTTTATACCTGAAAAAAAGAAATGAACATTATGCATTATGTTGTGTGCGTTATAATTTTGAGCTAAATACTGCTTTAAATTTTGTCATTTAAAAGTTCGTTGAGATCAACGTATAAATAATATTTCTATAATAATATTTCTATATCATACATTTTTTATGTTACTGTATAGTTAATAAATAAATTAAAATTGAAATGCAGCATCTAATCTAATCTAGTTTAAAACTACTTTTTATTTTTGTAGGACTGCTCGCAAAAAAATAGCTCAAAGAAATCAATCATTCAATTTATAATAATTTACATTGGTTACATTGTCTACATAAAAAAGGTTCGCGTAAACATAACGTAAACAATCCATGTAGCTGTAATCTTGGAATTTATGACACAATTTTTTATTGCTTCATATTTTTTACTTCTGTACGCGGCCGTTGCTAAGAAAATTCACTCGTCTTCTTTCGGTTGATGATCACGATACCTCGCAGAGACTTTTATCGCTCCCCTGCGTTTTCTCGAGAGAGGCGGTTCAAGTTTCACTATATCTTTCGACCTTTAGCCTAGCTCTCGGTTCCGGTCACCTATATACAGTGGACGTAAAGTTCGACGTTCGATAATTTGTTCTAGGCAAATAGGCGGCGTGGGGTCTGGAATAGAAATGCAAAGTAGAATTCTCACTAACCAGACTCACCAAAGTGAAGAAAACTCAGCCGGACTCGATACTAAAATCCCGAGAGTAACGAAACCGAACAAAAACCTGATCTCTGAGCAACTGCGCGCCATGTGGGCGCCACTTGTGTTCCATTCTCGTTCTCTTTTGCTCTCATTATTGTGATGACCCTTCTATTCCACGCCCTTTCTTTCTTTCCCATCGATTCTGAAATCCTGCTGCACGTGCTTTCGGTTTTCTCGAAAACGAAATCACAGGTAGAATGTTTTTTTTACTTTACCATTATCAAACTGATGTTAGGTATTTATAATATAGAAAATAAAGCCTTCAATTTCTTACTTTTGTCTATAATTCTAATATTTTCCTTAAATTACAAATGCAGTGCTCTAGCTTGCATCTTGTTAAAGTATTATTTTTAGTTAAAGATATGCTATAAAAACTAGCGTTGGAATATACAAGCAAAACATTCTTCACTTTTCAAGATTTATAACAAGGTTGGTTACAAACAATGAATCAAATTTGGACGCATCAGTGAATGTTCTTTACTCCAGAATTAATCCTTGCTCTAATTGTCAACCTGGTCGACTTTAAAAGTTTTGGCGTTTTATTTCATATACTGACTCAGTTATTAGCAGTAACAATGAGCAATGAAATTGTGCCAAATTCAAATAAAATTACAGATTATATAAATACACACAAAAAGACTACATTATTACCAACAAGGTGTAATGTGTTGTTCCATTCTTGACACATATACCTACAAATAAATATAAGAAGTACAAGATGCATTTTATGAATTCGCGAATTAACACTGTGGGACGCACGGAATAAACTTAATATTGCGTAAAAATCTATGAAGCGTAAAGGGTTAAGTTACAAATCTAAACTTTAGTTTTTGTATGTTTCTTGTATGTTTCTACTTAAAAATGACGTGCGGCAAGCGCTGGAGAATAAAGCCGCACTCATAATTCGATGTTGAATACCTTGCAAGAAACAAAGTATTGAAAGAGAAGCTCTTGCTTCTCTTTTAATGAATAATATACCATTAATAGCGAACAGTAAATAATCTAACTCGAGCTCTAACGATCGATGCCAAGTCATGAGAATCATTATTACTCATTGTTATAATTTTATCACCAAGTAATAACCCAACGACAAAAAGAACACGTGGACCAGTCACACAGATTTTCTGCATTCCCTTATCTGCCGTAGGTTTAGATTACGCGCCACGTTACTCATTACGGCGAAGCGTGTGGCTATGAAAATAAGCGCGGTAGTCCAAAGCCAATATCTCACATTATACGAGGACACTCAGAAGATAAACAGAAATCCGAACACCATACGCGCGCACGCTCGCTTTCTAGATCGTAACAAATATTTGCCTCCTGACCCCGAGATAGAGAGGGAGAGGGAGGAGCGCGTTATACCTAATGCTTAACTTTCTTCGATCGTGTGTGGGCATAACTGACTGGACTTATCTGGCGAATATATGAGAAGTATCCGAAGTAGTATTATCAAATTTTCTCTCTACGTGACACATACATGCTATATATTGAGTTATCTCATAAGTAATGCGGTACAAAAGGGAGCTTGATTTATTCTTTACCTCACACAATCAAAAGACTCCCTTTCGCCAGGAAATTAAAAATTAAGATTAAGATGGGAAGAAGTTGTAAATAATAATGAAAAATATATTTTGGATTATGAAATTAAGATGTCAAATTTTTTGTTTTTTTTTTCAAAAATAATTTCAAAAATATTTCTAAAAAACTGCATTATTACTTATGGGATGTTGTTGATCCAATATATTTATTATACGTTACATATCATATGTTATATAGAAGTCTCTCTCTCTCTTTCTCTCTCTCTCTCTCTCTCTCTCTCTCTCTCTTTCTCTCTCTTTCTCTCTCACTTAACTTATCTTAAATATTTTTCAAGACATTTATTTTTTCAAAATATATAAATTACATATGTCATAGATTAATTATATCTATATGATTATGTGTTTTTTTGTGTTGTGTAGTGTTCATGTTTATACAATAAAAAATGTCTGGTTTCTTTCCGTTAATGATTTCTCTGCAAATCTATGATATTGCAACGATTTTTATACATATATCGTTTTACACATTAAAAATTAATTTATTTAATTAGAATTCAATACTAAACAACGAAATCACATTAAAATCCTCACATTAAGATCATATGTTAACAGAAATTTGATTCGCAACTTAAAAAAATATAATAATACCATAAAATAAACCGTGTGTTCCGTTTTTCCATCATCAACAGAAATAGCTTCCGACAAGTCACCCTGTGTCGAGATTTTTGTCGCGCGATGAGAACAATTTTAACTTTAACTGGAACTATGGCGGTTTCGTGTGGTACACGAGTTCCTGGCGTTCTCGTTTTCACCGTCTCTTTCTTTTTCCTTTCGCTGTCCTTTCACGCGATGACGTCTCCTCCGAAAGAGATAAACTCGACGGTGCGAGATATCGCACAGTCGTATGACTTTTTAATGATTGACAAAGGTGACGTTATAACGTTTCGAAAATTATTTCTACGCTTGTTACACTTATCTCGAAAATTTGCGTGTTGTTTATTTAGAAATGTTGACTGGTGCGAGCGCAATTAAAAAACATATATGATACAATAGGATTATTTAAAAAAAATCTATTTTAAATTGAAAATAAGGAAGAATTATATATTTATAATATTATTTGTAATATTGTAAGATGCAATAGAATGCACAATATTTTCCTTCTTCTATTTGCAAACGCGAGTCCTGATTGTTGCGCGTTATTACTTTTTATTTTGAGACAATTAATCGATGAAATATTTGGGGGTTTTTGGTTTGATACTTTACTTGTTGGTTTCAAAATTGTATTAAATATGGCATTAATACGAGTGTATTATAATTTCGAGGGCGAGTTTGATCTTACTTAATCTTTTGTTTGTCTTCTGATATAATATAATATTTGTATAAATATAGAAAAATAAATAATATGCCGAACATATGCACACATGGAACGACTAAAATGGGAACGATCCCATATATGGTGTCATTTTTCCAACATCCCATTAAAATTTTAGGACGTTTTATTATTTTCGAACCTTGTGTAAAATTTAGTGACGATATAACAGTAGGGCAGGTTCGTCGCGGTACATGAAAGGTGGACAGATTGTATGCCTATAGCCAAATCTACAGGAGATCGGAGTAGTTTACCCATGGGTTACTGACGCAACGCGCCATATGGATAACGGCCTGAGGGCTCACCTCCAATTTCTAGTACCGTGGTACGAGCCGCATTCAAGGTATCGAAAAGGTACGCATGGCATGAATACGCCACGCCATGCACCCATGGTTTCCCAACTACACCCCCTTCTGCCCCTTAGCGAAACGATTCTGCAAAAACGTGCTGGCAGGAGATCTCGCGCACGTGAGTCATCGATATATTCGCCGCTGAACGGTCTGCGATCGTCGTTCCCACGACGTACACTCTGCGGAGGAAATGATATTCTTTCCGTGTACGCGAGAATCGAAAGGTTCCATTATATGTCGATGGGATATTGCACACCTTACATATATAAGCAGATAGTAGAATAAATATTTTCGAACGTATAGATACAATTATTAACGCGATGTCATTAGCATACTATTCTCTTGATAGAAGAAGAAGAACTTGTGAGAGTAAAACGGGGGGGGGGGCGGGAGGGGAAGGAAAAGCTTGTTTTGCAAAATTGAAGGGTCTGTACATAAATATGAAAGGATCAAATTTGAACCAATTCCTTGAGTTAAGCAACATTTTGTTATTTTTAACTATCATGTGTGTCAAAATTTATTATTTCAACACAAAACATGTAGTTAAAAAATTAACTACATCTATTCAACTCATTTCTGTGGTTAATAACATTTGAATAGCGGCGACGCCGGACGCGACGTTACTATGGGTAAAGTCGTAGAAGATCCCGCCAAATAAACGCGTTGTGTATTTCAAGGATTATAAAGTTAAAGTGCTAATTTGCAGTGAATATAATCCGAAGAAAACAAGAAGAAGCTCTTTTTACCTTTATAGTAAGTAAAATAGATATATTTATTGGCTAATAAAAACGACAGCTGTCGATGTTAGAGGTTAGTTCTGCTTATTATTTAAGTTACAGTTCTTCTGTATTTATTTAGTTCATAAATTGTATTAAGTGTTAAATTGTAGTTGAGCAACAAAAACCTAACCTAACCAGCGAACAGTGAACACAATTATTCTATTTACATTTATTCCAATTCACATTTTGTTCGTTTGTCTCGCTAGAGCGGCTAGAGCAATATATCTTCCGATTTCTGATTGAACACTTGCATTCGTTATTTGTTCTTGTTTGTGTGCTCAGTGAATATCTAGCCACTTTAGTATTGTCTTTTATTGTGTGTTTCTTTTCATTCATTGCCAGACTGTTTCACAGATAATGGCTGAAGCCAATAATACAAAAGAGTTTGTATCTAAAAAACTTCAAGAATGGGGATTTGGAGATTTTATAGACAATTTTCGTCGTAAGTGTTATAAAATCTTTTTAGCAGCATCAGTGTTTTGGAAATTGCAATAATTCATGCAATTAATAGCTTATTTAGTATTGCTGTCATAAGGAATTTTTTTAAATTATTGTAAATGTTCCCATAGTTTGACTGGTACATTATAGGATTAGCTGTGTGCGATATCATGTATTATAATACATGATAAAATAAAATATTTTAGTTATGATATTCTTATAAATTAATTTCTTTTAACAGGAGAACAAATCGATCAAGATTCATTTAAATTGTTAGACATGGATACAATAAAGGTTCTTATTCCACCAGCCGGTCCACGATTGAAGTTCGCAAAACTATTAGCTGAATACAAGTCATCACTAGAGGAAGTGCTATTCGACATAACAATACCTGTTTCTTCTGCTACCAGTGACAGTATTGATCTGACAAGAATATCTGACTCAACTTCATGTAGTTTATTTGCCTCATCTGAACATTCTTTTGCTCCGTTTGCACATACATCTTCTAATTTAGTTAATCTTGATTTGAGACAAATATTGCAAAAGCAGTATCTAACCATTTTATCCCTGCTAATAGAAAAGAAACAAATTGGTTGGTGTGACAAGCAACGACTTAATCGATTATTCGTTTCGGCATTCACTGATAAATATGGGCCTTTTCCTAGTACAGCACAAAAGGCCAGTTTGGCACAGCTAATCATACAAGAATTTCCATCTTTGACAGGTCACGAAGGAAGAGGCTATGTAAGCTATATAAACCTTATGGATTTTTAATTTATTGTAGCCAACTGAATTAAAATTTGTATAGGAACAGTGGTTCTGTGAAGGGCGGAACGGAAGTGCGTCATCTGGACTTATTGAAGATCGAATCAGAAACTGGAGGAAACGTCTCAGTCCCGGGGATAAAGCAGCGTTTAAAGTACAATCACGCAAGAAGAAAGCAACTGATGATTGTAATAAAGAGACAACAATAAGACACTCTGGAAAAAATACAGAAATTAGCCAAGAAGTATTACAAATGCAGCAGTGGTTAAAGGAAAACTCGACACCAAAATCTATTGTAATTGAACGTATGCGTGATACTGCAGCTGCAAGAGACGTCTTTATTTTTGACAAGAAGCATACTCTTACGGAAATTCTTGACGCATGGCCTCGTTTGTTAGAGCCAGAAATTGTAAATATACACATAGTAATTTGTATTAATGTTATTTAAACATGAAAAAAATATTAGCAAAAGATACTTATATATTATCTTTTGATCATATTATATTTTATAGATAGACGCAGAATTTGTACGACGATATTCACAACAACAGGGAGATGCTCTTTGTAGTGAGTTTGGGTTACTCTCAGAAAGAATAATCTTTCAAGCCAAAAACTGTGGTCGCACAGGTGCTGAAAAATTTGCACAAGAATTAAGTGCGCAAGGTTAATAAAATGCATTTTATTATCTTAGATTGTAAAATAATTTTGATTTTAAAGTGATTGTTTTAAATAGACTTTGACCGGAGCTTAACTGCATTGCGACTGCTTCCATTTCTTCTCCCTCAAACGGTTGTTTTATTCAAAGAACAAGGTAAAAAGGAAACGGTTAGGATCAAACCAACTTCGCAAGTTTCTAAGTTGCATTTCATTGATGTTGTTCCTGTGAGTACTGGATTTCAGTTTATATGAGAATTATTTTACATAATTTATATAATTACAAACTGTATTGGCATCTTATCCATTATACTTTTCTCAGAAAGTACACAAGTAGCATATTTGACAGTGTAACTGATACAATACACTATTCTCATTATTAGCAAAAGTTACTCACGTTATTTAGTTTTAGTATTGGTAAATCTATATTTTTTCTCTAGGAAACAACAAATTTGGATTACTACTTCGCTAATGACCGTTTAGGACTAGATAAGCGTCAAAAGCAACCTTATTCTGCTCACTGGAGAAGAGTCTCGACCAACACAAGTATTTATCATCGTAGAAAATCATGCCATTAATGCGCCGACTGTTTTGAAAGGTGTAGACTTATGTTTTAAATTACACTTTATCTGTGATTTAGATTACTCTGAATTCTGCAAGAATGTGTGGTATTTTTTAGATGTTGTATTTTATAAAACTGGTACCCTTACTGATAAGCATATCCCAGCTTCTGTACGAGAATTGAAAGCACAACTATTTTGTCACGTTTCAGAACAGTCATGAAATGTCCAAAGTGTGAAAAAATATTTTATCAAACCGAGATGTTGCGTAGACATATTCGTTTATTTCACGGCATTAGAGATGGTGAAGTTATTGTGTGCACTGAAAACAATTGTTCCCAGATCTTTATGAAAGTTTTTAATTTTATTCGCCATTGTAAAACTATTATATAAGTTTACGAAACAAAGTATGTTCGACTAAAGATATATAATACGCATTAATCTAAAAACTTGGTGTAATATTTTTTTTAATGGTTTGTACTTCCCTTAAGGATATTTTTTTATTTCTGTACAATTGCAAAAAATTAAATATATGTGCACACTGATTCCTGTTTTTATTTAAAATTGCATTAAACTGTGCTTGTATGATTTAGTAAATATAACTAAAATATGAGTCTAATTTAATTATCACTGTGTGTTTAGAATAACAATAAAAATAGTAATATTTAACCTAAATCTGAGTATCTTTTGACACATTGTAGGTAGTAAGTTACAAATCAATATTAAGTCATTTTTTACTACATTACAGGTTTAAATTAACATATACATCTAGTAGATAATAAACTAAATTTGAGTCAAATTTAATACATTTCTTGAGTTATATTATTTAACTCCATTGTTTTAGTTAAATTAACTCAATATTGAGTAGGAGCAGTGGCGACCTACAGGAGTGTTCAAAAATGACTCAAATTAAGTAGAATTTGACACTATGAATTTAACAGTGTAGGGCGTGTTTTATCGCGGGCGACAGGCATCGCGGGATAGGTCTTTCGTTAATACGTGACGAATCGCGGGCACGCGTATCGCGATAAATTTCGATTCCGCCGACACGCGACGACTGCACCGGTGCTTTGTTCGAGGAACGATCGCGACGAATTTGTCATAGCAGGTATATTGTAAACAGAAGTCGCTCGATTGGATTTTCTGCTTAGTGAATTGTCATCAAATTATGCCTACAACAAAAGAGCATTGTCTTTTTAATATTTCGTAGAGTTTAAATTTAAAAATAAATTTTTTTTTAGTTTTATATTCATGAATTTGGTTTTTATTTATATACATATATATAAAGTAATGATTATATATATATATATATATGTAATCAATTTTAAAATACGGTGTGAATCGGAAAGTGGATTAATTTCAATTGCTATATAGTAGATATTGTTAAATCGATTAGGATACCACTTCAACCAAATTAATTATGACGCTAAATTGGCATCGGTAATTATAGTACTGGTAGATTTTCGTCGTTTGACGTATTAATAAGATCGGCGTAATTGCGCCGAGTCGATTTGACGAAGTCTCTTTGAGACAACGGGCGCACCACAATTTCTGCTATGTGCGTCAGCGTCCTTTCTTCTGCTTCCAATCAACGATTTATCGTGCCACGAGGGTACCTCTCGGTGCATGATTCGCCTGACATATTCCAGATAACGAGACGTGAATATTATTGTGCGCGTGTGTTATTGCGCGAAGCATAGTAAGAGTGGATATAAAGTCCATCGTTTTTAAGTTTTATTTTAAAATTTAAATATAAACACGTGTCCATGGCAGAATGAAGTTTGTATGCACTGAAAAAAAGGCTTGGTTATAATAATCCAGGCTTGGTTAATGTGACCAAGCTACCTGGTGAAATAGCTTCAACTAAACGTATAGGTGAATGTGACGAAATAATTTGGTTAATGTTAACAAATAATTGTAATAAAACCTGATATATTGGTAATTATGGCAAAGATTGGTAATTATTACCAAGTAATGATAAATGTAACCAAACAGTTTGGTAACTATAAACTGATAGTTTATTAATAATTATCAAACAGTTTAGAAAATATTATCAAACTACTCTGATAATTATAACAAAATGAGTTGCTAAATGTAAACAAATTTTTGTTAATAGTTATTAAATTTTGTATATTATATATCCGAGCATTCGTACCTACATACTCGTTCATCACTCGCAAAATTGCATCGTAAAACTACAGTTTTCGCGAAAGTACATTGTAAAGTTCTAAGAAATTAGTGAATTAGAAAATCTTCTCTTAATTTGGGGACTTAAACATCTCATTGAGGTATTAAAAGGTTAGGTTAGGTTAACCTATTTTTAAGGTTAACCTATAACACATCAATGAGATGTTTAAGTCAAATTAAGAGAGAATTTTCTAATTCACTCATTTTTTAGAACTTTACAATGTACTTTCGCGAAAACTGTAGAGTTTTACGATGCACTTTCGCGAGTGATAAACGAGTATGTACAGGCACGAATGCTTGGATCGACGAACATGTATGACTGGTTCAGGCTCATGAGACAAATGCAGCACGATCGGAACAATAAACTGACAGCTTTCGTAAAGAATAATCTGAATTAGCAATACTTACTAAATTTATAGTAATATTTACTAAATAACCAAATGCTTACTAAATAATTGAGTAACTGTCAACAAACCAATCAGATAAGGCTTTTAAGACAATTTAGTACTAATTATCAAACTGTTTGTTATTTATCACTAAGCTATTTGATAATAAGTACTATATAATTTAGTTGGCTCAACTAAACGCAAAATTGGCTCTTTCAAAATGTTTATAATTATTACAAAATGTTTTGTTATTAATATCATATTCGGTAATAATAATCAAATATTTAAAAAGAACTGTTACTAAGTGTATCTCACAAGATTACCAAGAATTTTTTTTTCAGTGTGGG